>NW_022755542.1:2551152-2574383 GCF_011630105.1 Anneissia japonica
ATATGTATATGTATATGCATATGTATATATATATATGTAAACATAAATGATAATTTAATTAAATTTCTTTTTTGCTTTGAAAGCCATCATGGGCCAATATCGCTAAAAAAAAACAAAAAAACCCCACAATTTCACAACTTGTTCACAATATACTGAATTTTCACACAAGGTGAAAACATTGGAATATATATATTTTTAAAAAGTGGAAGAACAACAAATCAGCCCCCCACCACTTCAAGCATATCTGCCGGCTGTCGTGCAAATCCGGGCACATACCACTACTTTAGAGCACAACTTTAGACCAAAGATTTCCGCTAAAGCATTGTATTACAATTATCTTCTTCTGATTCTGAATAAATATTTTCAGACGATCCACCTCTATTTTTATTCAAAAAGAACAACTTAGACGAGGGCGCTCTTATTCTTTTTTCCCTAAAAATGACAAAACACAGGGTAACAGCAAAAAGTAATAATAGAACGACCACTCCAATGCTGACACCAATAGGCAGGCTTCTATTGTTTGAGATATCTGAGTTGCTATTACTGAAAATGCTTGCAGCCGTTGGTTCACTTGCCGGGCTTTGCAGTTCCTGTTAAGAGAATATGTACGATGTTTCAAGATTTTTTTTTATATATTTAAGAACATAGATATGATAGGTCTGATTTGTATTCGTTTATTTATTTTATTGTTATTAGATTAAATACACCAAACCACAATAAGTCGTAAGATAATGAAAAGAAATATACAATATTCAAGGAATAAATTAACTATATATTCTTCCTCCAAAATTTCAAACTTTGGCTCTCATATTAGTCTTACTAAATACATACCAGGCTCGAAGCGAACCACATCACATATATGCCAGTTACAAGCCCAGCCCGCAAGACCCCTTCCCCCATCTCCACACACACACACACACACACACACACACACCCACCCACACACACCCACACACACACACACACATACACACAAACACCCACAATATGCCTATCCATGACTTGAAGGTGCTGCATAGGCAAATTAATAGGTTAAAAAACATTAATAAGTATCACGTATAACGTAAATAATTTGCAATAGATAATTAAGTAGCGTAAACTAATGTCAATCTGGCAGTTTGTATCTCAAACAAACATCATGTTTGGATCAAATTTTACCTCTACACTAAGTAGAATGCTTCTGCTGCTGACAGCCGACGAGGGCGTGCTTTTAACTGTCCCATCCGGGTAGATGAACATAGCTGTGATTTTACAGTAAATCTATAAAAGAAGGTAGATCATGACCTGATTTTTTAAAAAAGCCTAAAATATGTAGTAATAATAATAAATTTGCTGTTATAGAGCGCTCTACACTAAACGTCTGAGGGCGCATAACATCCTTCATTATTTGGTTAATATATCGGTACAATTAGACAAAAAAACATTGAAGAAGAATTATAATATCAGCATTTTTAATTGTTTTTTCTTCAATGTTTCTGGTAAGGCTAACTTTTGTCATGTGACTAATACCAGTTCGAGATCGCCGAATTGTAATTATTGTTTATATTATATAAAACGTTTGTTGCTTTATTCTACCTGTACCAAATATTTTCGGGATTGTTTTAAAATATGTTTACTAATATAGTGTATTCACAAATCCTAGATGAGATATTATTGATGTGTATGCATAATGGTAAAGAGCAATTGTTATTTTTGTTAATTATGAGAAACAAATTCTTATTTTTATTGTATCCCAATACAAAATATGCTAGAAATTGAATTAATTCCAGTAAACCGGTATATAATAGATACAGTAATCGTCTTACCAGAAGGTGGTTCACATCAATCATTTCACCAGGCAGTGTTGCATTCCTTGATTCAAATAACGTTTCTTGGTGAAGCTCATCCTTCTCAGATGACCAAATCACATCGAACGAGACGTTTTGATGGTCGGGATACTCGAACACACACAGCAGATAAAACCCACTATACGTCTCCTCTAAATACAACTGCGGCTGCTTATCAATTTTCGGAGGCGGGGCTTTTAAACAGAAATTATAATTATCAAAATACTATGCTTCATATTTCCCAATTTATGGGCCATCTAGGGTGAAGATTTAAATACTATTTTTATAAATTTTACCACCTAATTAATACTGATTTAACCGAAGGTCCACTGATTAATCTTAAATAAGATAGTATACATACTCCAAGTATTCAAATGCACGCCATCGTATCGGGATTCTATATTTCGACATTAATTATATCAAATACTAATTTCTGAATATAATTGGGGATACATCAGAGCGTAACTGCTGCTACATATGTTACCTAAGATCAATGTTTTCGTTTAATGATTATTATTATACAATCTGGACATAATTTTCTGAAGTGACACATATCGTAACATTACCAAAACACTTCGGAGTGTATCCATTCAGAGAAGTTGTTCCCGATGGGCAAGGTGATTCTTCCCCTAAATCAAGATAAAATAATAGTATAGCTTATATTTTATTAAATTATTATTTGGTAATTCATTTTTCTTTTTCATACTGGGTGTCCTGCTCAGTAGATATCTGCTGTTTTCCCAACATGGCCCAGTTTTGCTTTAATAACTAAGTCTCCTAATGATATTTATGGAGTGGAGTTAAATTAGTCGTGAAAAGAAATTCTGATTTTACAGGAATTGAACCCAATACCCTGGTATAAGAAGGCAAGCATTTTAACAACCAAGTTATTCAACTCCACTGTTCATAACATATCTTGTAATTTTTACTTGATTGATATAATAATGAATTAAACTCCATTTTGAGTAAACTTATTGTCTCCACCGTTAGGTATACTTAGCTATGTGCAAAAAGAAAATATCGGGAAAACAGTGAACAAGAAAAGACTGGCTATACATAATAAATTATTTTATTGATTATGTCAACTAAATCATTTATTTTCCACTAAATTATGTATTTAAAAAAAATATTTTAAGAAAGGAATTTTGTTTAAAAAAAAAGAAGCAGAAAACGCAATATCATACAACTTAACTTCTTGTTGGAGTAGTTCAACTACTGATTCAGGAAGCCAATTTTAGGTCAACAGTAGCATCGAACATAATTTATTTTAACGGCTTTAAGACTGCATATTTGGGTTTTTTTTCACAAAATTATGAAACTTTTATGTAAATTGATGGTTCCTCGGTAAAAACAAAAGATTAACATTCATTAATTATTAATTTAGATAGATTGTAGAAGGTCATTTAATTGAATAATGAAGGTATATGGTAATTGAAATTGTCAGATTATTGTTTACCAGATTCACTTACCAATGCAATAACCCTCTTCACATGTACGGGTAGCATGAAACTGGTAAACAAAGAAATCGGAACATTTTCTAATTGTAACGATTGTCTTGTATTCGCAACACTTTGTGACTCCGTCTTTACTGGCACTTGCACATGCTTGACGCTCTACGTTCTGCCCAGGCGTAGTTGGATGTTTACCTGTAATAATAATAAGCACAAAGTTGTAGGCGAGCGAGACAGTACTGTCATTATATTAGAGATCACAGTATGTGCATTTCCATGGTACTCTATGTAATACCGTATAATATTGGATATCATCTGGATTTGAACTCAAGACCTTGTGACTCCTATTAGGCTTTCTACCAACTGACTAAACAATGTATAATATCTAAATAGTATAAGAGTTTGTTGGTGGCTGTTTTACTTTTTCTGTAAGGTAGGCCTATCAAATTTTTTGAGTGTGACGCACACATAGCAGCAACATTATCTTTCATAAATTGCTGAACGTAAAAATGTCACGTCTATAATTTTAACTTTCATTCAAAACAATACTAAGCATGGTTGAGACTAACCATTTAACCATATCGGAAACTTTACGCCACATGTGTTGACAGTGGTACACTTTTCACTCATCTGGTCTCCACCAGCACCTCTGAACCGATACCAAGTGTCGGAGTTAAATCCTGTGTCACATGAACTGTTGATTATTTCTGAGTTACCGACACTCCTCCATGGATTATTTAAAACAGAATGATAAATACACGGATCGCCATCTGAACAACAGATGAGAAAAAAAACTGTACACCAGTCTAGGCTAATTGGATTATATGATTAGTTCACTATGATAACGTACATCATTGCTTAAATAAACGTTTTATTTGTAGATACTAATTAAAATAAATTGACATAATACGAACCCTAAATTCACTTGAAGTGCGTAGCGGTCTTAGCATGTACTACGCACGACAATGAATTCAACTCTTTAGAGAGAAAAATTAGGATTATAAAAGGTTGTCAACCATTAAGGCTTACTTACTTGTAGATTTACAACATGATATTGGTGAGAATGGAAACAGACAGAGACAATAGCCATGCATAGGTGTTCCTTTATTATAGCAAAGGGATTCACAGTCTTCAATTTCAGTTGGAGAACCAGTGCAAGTTCCTCCACATACAGGATGCCTTTCCATAATCCGTTTTCGTTGTCTTTGACGATTGTTTCCACATTTTGGTTGGCAGGATGACCAATCTCCCCAAGGTCCCCATGTACAATTAACCGAAATGCATGTTTCACAGCATGCCCCAGTGTATGGAGTCGGGCACTGACAACTACTTTCCGAAATAGGTTTTCCGCCATTGAAACAAACTGATTCGCACGGACGGGTAGAGATATTATTTCCTAAACACTTTCCCCTACAGTCACTTGGTTTCTTTAAAAATCTTTTCCTGGACTGAAGCCTATTATTTCCACAAACCGGTAAGCAACTGCCCCAAGAGCTCCATTCTGTCCACTTACAGTCTACTGCTTCACAAGACTCACAGCAATCTCCTGTATAAGGAGTGTGACATTGACATCCGTCGTCTTCAGCCACACCGCCATGATAACACAATGATAAGCATGATTCCTGTTCGAATAAACTAGCCTCACATTCCAATCCACCACATTCAGCTTCACGATCTACTGATCGCGTCCTTGTTCGAGTTCTATTGACACCACAGTTTGGAGAGCACCCCGACCATTGGTTCCACGGTGTCAATTCACAATCTGTGGGAATGCATTTCTCACAGCATTGTCCAGAATATGGCTCTTGGCATAAACAGTAACCATTCATAGGTGTACCGTTATTCTCGCATGTATCGTTACAGCTCATACTGTCTTTACTTGAACCAGGGCAGAGTCCATCACACGTTGCATGAGCAAGAATTGTTCTGATTCGTGTCTTTTGTCGATTCATGCCGCATAGAGGATGACAAGATGTCCATTCTTGCCACTCCTCCCATTTACAATCACTGGGTTGACACGATCCGCAACATTCACCTCTAAACCATGGAAGGCAACCACAGGTATCATTAGTTGGTGTACCCCCATTGAAACAAACTGGTGAACATGTTTGATTCTGAGTTGTTTCTCCAGGACATCCTAACCCACCACACCATTCTGGAGTGAGTATAGTTCTTGTTCGCGTCTGTATTCTCTTAGGTCCACATTCTGGTTCACAATTTGACCAAGCACTCCAGTCAGACCAGACACAATCAATAGCGACACATATTTCACAACAATCTCCTGTATACGATGGTGTGCAGTTACAAACATTGCCATCTGCTGTTCCTCCATGCGAACATATTGGAGGACATAAAGATATTTCTGATGGTTGTGGTCCACATTTTGTTCCACCACATTGTGAGTTTTGTGCAATCAACATTGTTCTAGTTCTATTTCTGACAGCCCCACATTCCGGATTACAAGCCGACCAATATCCCCATGAACTCCATTTGCAATCTACCCGAGCACAATTTTCACAACAATTTCCAGAAAATGGACTTGTACATGAGCAGTATCCATCCATTGGACTCCCGTCATTTTGACAAACCGTATCACACGTCTCTGATTCTTCTGGAAGACCAGAACAGGTACCCCCACATCTTGACTGGCCCTCTAAGATTCGTTGACGAGTCCTATGCCTATTGTTTCCACATGCTGGTTCACAAGTTGACCACTCATTCCAGGATCCCCAACTACAATTAAGTGGCATACATACCTCACAACAAAGACCTGTATAGTCATCTTGACAGACACAATGCCCCTCAGCAGATACTTGGCCGTTATAGCATATAGATTCACAGTCTTTATATTCTGTATTTGAGCCCACACATGCACCACCGCCACACACCGCAGGGTTTAATTCTTCCCTCACCCTCGTTCGTTGACGACTACCACCGCAAGATGGCTCACAAATTGTCCATTCATTCCATTCACTCCACTTACAATCTACCGCATGACAACTTTCACAGCAATCACCACTATATGGCATAACACACTGGCATTGACCAGCAAGAAGGTTGCCGCCATTTAAGCAAATTTGTTCACATTTAAGTTCTTCCGTGATTTTGTCAGAACAAGGTGAACCCCCGCATTGTGCTTCTCGTATGACATTCCGTCTACGTGTCCTATAACCCCCGCAATCAGGAACACACTCTGACCAACTTCCCCACTCACTCAATAGGCAATCCTTGGCCTTACACTCAGAACAGCATTTTCCGCTGTAAGGAGTGTGACAATTGCAAAAACCGTCCATTGGGGCCCCGTTGTTGTAGCAGAACCTATTACACGGTACCGTTGTGCTATGTTGCATGGGTTCGCCTGTACACCAATGACTGAGATAATATGATCGAAGTTTCACGCCACTATTACCGCACTCATGATTGCATTCTCCTTCATGTTTTTCCAAACTGCAGAGAGATTGTATAGGCGAAACTTTTTCGTGTAAAACTAGTAAGCCTAACGTCAGAGATACAATGGCAAGGGCAGTTTCCCCCCACGCCATGTTTTATAAACAATGTTTGAATTCAGCTTATACGTTTATAACCACATACTCTATGGCAATCAACCTGCATAGTAGTTGCGTGCCAAAATATCCGATATCAGGGAAGCGGATACTCAATTTCCGATGACGTAAAAAAAGGCTAACGATGGATGCGGACACAATTCAGAAATACCAATTACTAGGGACTATCGATTACTAGGGACTAGGGAATTACTAGTATAATGTTCTTTTATAATGTTAACTCTTAATCAATTTTGTTTGTCTTATCAGTTCAGCACAAAATGGTCAAACACAACAACCTTACTAAAGGACGTGCCATAGCTATGATACGCTTCTCCTTTCCAGATAAATCAGAATCACTCGTAAGATGCGATTCTTGGACAAGAAAGATGTTTACATAGTTATCTTTTGCCCATTTAAAAATCGCCCTTTGTTTGTGTGTAACTCGTAAACCTCTAACATTTAGAAACAAGCTGTGTAAATTTACGTCGTACCTATTTTGTTTGTTTAGGTTCAAGACCTTGAATATGAGTGTGTTACAAACGAATTTAATAAACACGGGCGCTTTATTTTATTACACATTGAAGTTGGTGGTATTTCATATTTAATAGTTAATGTTTACGCCCCTAATGATTGTAGAAACCTACAAAAACATATTCAAACTTTTTGTGGTACCCATTCGGGCATACACATTGTCATGGGTGGGGATATGAATTGTATACAAAATGCAAGAACAAAACGGGTAGAAAAAGGAGAAGCAGAATCGAAAAAAATAATGGCAAGGAAAAGCAATTAAACAAAATCAGAAGGTCCAATGGAACACTTACACAAAGTTCGAGTGAAACCTTGACCTAAGGAGTTAATACTTTGAGAAACTATACTCAAACCAAAAAAAAAAAAAAATAATGAAAATGTTAAAAAATATTTAGATAAAAAAAATATTAAAAAAAATAACCCGTCTTGAAAAAGTGTCATGTGAAGGAGAGCTACATTTAAACGAGTGTGAAATTACTATGTATGAAGAAAAACAAAGGAACAGATGGCCTTACGGTTGAGTTTTATATACTAAAGCTCTATTTTTCTATTTTAAGTGCTTTAGCTCAGCTCAATGATTGTATTGCGCATCACCCGGTATATTATGACGATGTCATCAACCAACAAATATGGGGTAATAAAATGATCACATGTAATGGTTTCTCGTTAATGTACAGAAACTGGATTAGGTCCGGTATTAACACAATAAAAGATGTAGTAACTATCAACAGGTTATGTAATACAACTGAGTTACTTACAAAGCTGAAAGAAAAACTAACTGGGTATCTAAATTTTCTTACCTACTTAAAGCAATTCCACAAAAATGGAAGAATATTGTTCATTTGAAAAATGTAAATAAAAAAAATAATTAAACCTTTACGAAATTGGTGCAATATGAATATATCAATTATTATTAGAAAAAGATGGCTAGAACCTCTACGGTGCCAAACAAAATGGCATCAGTATTTTAATACTCGAATTGACTGGATGTTAACATGGCAAAGGAAAGTTAAAAACATTAGGAAAAACAAACTTTAAATTATTACATAATTTAGTTCCAACAAAAAAACAAAAAGGCTCACACATGAAAGATAAATGACACAAATAAATGTAACAGTGTAAAGTGACTGAAGATGAAGTGTTGGAGTTAAATCCTGTGTCACATGAACTGTTGATTATTTCTGAGTTACCGACACTTTTCCAAGGATTATTCAAAAGAGAATGATATAGATACATGGATCGCCATCTGAACAACAGATGAGAATAAAACAGTATACCAACATTTAGGCTAATTGAGTTATATGATTAGTTCACTATGATAATGTACATCGTTGCTTAATTAAACATTTTATTTGTAGATACTAATGAAAATAAATTGACTTAATACGAAGCAACTGCCCCAAGAGCTCCATTCTGTCCACTTACAGTCTACTGCTTCACAAGACTCACAGCAATCTCCTATAGAAGGAGTGTGACCTTGACATCCGTCGTCTTCAGCCACACCGCCATGATAACACAATGATAAGCATGATTCCTGTTCGAATAAACTAGCCTCACATTCCAATCCACCACATTCAGCTTCACGATCTACTGATCGCGTTCTTTTTCGAGTTCTATTGACACCACAGTTTGGAGAGCACCCCGACCATTGGTTCCACGGTGTCAATTCACAATCTGTGGGAATGAATTTCTCACAGCATTGTCCAGAATATGGCACTTGGCATAAACAGTAACAATTCAAAGGTGTACCGTTATTCTCGCATGCATCGTTACAGCTCATACTGTCTTTACTTGAACCAGGGCATAGTCCATCACACGTTGCATGAGCTAGAATTGTTCTAATTCTTGTCTTTTGTCGATTCATGCCGCATAGAGGATGACAAGATGTCCATTCTTGCCACTCCTCCCATTTACAATCACTGGGCTGACACGATCCGCAACATTCACCTCTAAACCATGGAAGTTGGTGTACCCCATTGAAGCAAACTGGTGAACATGTTTGATTCTGAGTTGTTTCTCCAGAACATCCTAATCCACCACACCATTCTGGAGTCAGTTTGGTTCTTGTTCGCGTCTGTAATCTCTTAGGTCCACATTCTGGTTTACAATTTGACCAAGCACTCCAGTCAGACCACCGCAAGATGGTTCGCAAAAAATTGTACATTGAGCGTGAAAGAAAAATTTAACTGGGTATCTGAATTTTCTTACCAAATTAAAGCAATTCCTAAACAATGGATGGATATCATTCATTTGAAAAATGTAGATAAAAAAATAATTAAACCTTTACAAATTTGCTGCAATATGAATAGCAATCAAATATATTAATTATATTCGAAAAAGATGGCTAGAACATGTACCGTGCCAAACAAAATGGCATCGATATTTTATACTCGAATTGACTGGATGTCAACATGGCAAAGGAAAGTTTAAAACATTAGGAAAAACAAACTTAAACAATAAGACTTTTAATTATTACATAATTTAGTTCCCACAAAAAAAAAATGCTCACACATGGAAGATAACTGACACAGATAAATGTGAACAGGGTAAAGTGACTGATAATGAAAAAGAGCATATTATTTCGTTGCACCGAAGCAAGCTTGCTATGGAACTATATACATAGTATAAGCACTAATAGGTTTGGAATTGAGGCTAGTTTTAAAAACATTACTATATGTACAGGGAACCTTGCTGTTGACTAGTTATTTTCAATTGGTATATATTGTATTTATAAAGAAAACGTTTTAAAAAAAATCTTAACAAGTGGAAGCATAGATCCTCATTAAACTTTTTATTACAGAGAAAATATGAGAAATTGGTTTTTATAAGTTACAATATTGACATTTTTATATGAAAAAAATGTACTGTACGCTCTTTATGTCATAATTATATTTTTTATGTCATGTAAATTACTTGTGTCAACTTCAAATACTATGAGCGATGCATGCTCTGTCTATTTGAATGATGTTCAAAAGTAACGAATAAAAGTGGGATGAACCCACTAAAGAGAGAAAACAGTGACCTGTGCTTTAGCAAATAATAACAATAACAACAACAACAACATAACAGTATATTTTAAGGTTTTGTGTCCACTTTTCCAAGTTGGTATTCATTGATTTGTTTTTCCCGCCACGGCGCCACACCACAACGGAATCGTTACTAACACCTCTGTTTGCACGACTGCAGCAGAGTCTTTAAATACCTAAAATATTATGTTCATTACTTAAGATCTAGAGCCAAGGTAAAGCGTAAATTTTCAAAAGCACCGACACTTTATTATTAGCATCGTTAGTTATGTTTAACAACTTACTCGACCCTAATCCTGGCTTAACCGATGACGACAGCTCTTGGAAAGGACAGAAGAGAACAATAAAATTGGTCTCTGTGTTGCTGTCTAATTGTCGAAGCAATAAAAAAATATCTTTAGTCCTCCCTATTACGAAACCAAACTTCCTGGTCTTAATGTTGTTTGCTTAACAGAAACCTGGTTAAACCCTAATTACGATTCTCATATGCTGCATTTTTCAAATTCATTTTAAATATTCGTGGATCCACTACACATGGGGAGGAATATTGATTGGCATCGATTGTTTACTTAATCCAGAACTTGTTGAATCTAAAGTAGATATCGAAATGAATGACGTTGAACAACAAGTCCCACCTGTTTTGCCTTGTCTGTAGGCCTCCGAGTAAACCTGTTATATTCTATAATCGTTTTTAATATGCCATAATATGCGACAAGAACATACATTCCATTTTGTTGTAAAACAAATCGGTTTCTGAATTCTGCTATCCCTTCTATTGTTAATCTGTTAAATGATGGTAATATTTAATTCACTTGCATTTAATGTAATTAATCCAGATTGCGTTTATAAATTAGGCCTTATTTTGTGGATGTTTATTTCAATTTTGATGTTGTTTGTAAATTTTTAATGGCTTGATGTGTATTTTTATATTGTTATATTTATATATTTTTCTACTTTTTGGACATTTTTTTTTCCATTTTTGTAATACAAACATATTTAGCTCTTTGCTATTGTTTTGTAATATTTTTTATACCGTAATAAATAAATAAAATAAAAATTATCTCTGTATTAATCTGTTGTAATATTGGGAGACTCCTGACAATGTTGTTGATTTAATGAACATGTTCGGTTTCCATCAACTTCTTAACGAATGGATGGATTTATTCGGTGTAAATACCAAGGATAACCCACGAAAGTTTAAAGAAGACTTATTTCCAGCCTGGGGTCCTTCTGCATGGTGATTGGGCAGTACACCGGGAGACAATCGCCTACTCTTTTCCGAATAGTGTATACGTGCTTTAACGTGCACACGGGCCATAATGCACACTGGACCAACGGCTTAAACGTCTCTTGCTGGAGTAACTTGCACTTCAGCCCTGCAGTTTAAACACAAGGAAAGCAGCGATGGGAATTCAATCAATAGGGGTGGAGCTTATCCCCAGTTTCTGTAGTGTGAAGCGGATGAGAGTTGTACTCCCCCTGGACGGGAAACTAGTCCATCGCAGGTTAGTCCCCAGCAGTTTGCTGGTACCATTGACAGCTGGGTGGACTGAAACAATGTAGCTAAAGTGCCTTGCCCAAGGACACAAGCGAATCTGCACAGCGGAGACTCGAAACCTCGACCTTACGATTGAAAGCCCAAATTTTCAACCGCTGCGCCAAACTACCGCTGTATATACCAATATTTGGAATACCAATTTCATTGTTCCCTGGGAATACGGACTACATGCATGGAGTCCTCAGTGTCAAGATTCATGTAAATCGTCTTGATAAAGTAGAACAGAGAGTCTCCAAGAGGCTTTCTCTTATAGACAGACGACTCATTACTTTGATTTTATTTGCTTTCCGTTGTTTCTACAAAGATAACATGATTCAATAGCATAATTACACGATGCAATAGTATAATTACACGATGCAATAGTATAATTAATAATATTTCTGTAAATCCCCGACACTTAGAGACCTTAACTTTTATTCATCCAGCTTATTTTACAAATGCTTTTAAATTTTCATCAGTTAATAACTTTCTAATTCAGTTTGCTTCACTGCCCTCCGAAATCAAGGATTCTGATTACATGTCCCTTTAAATCTTTTATTTGGAAATATTATTGAATGAACGGTAATTTAAAAAAAAGTATTAATTTGCTTCCGTTTTTTTTCATTATAATTATTTATTTATTTATTTATTTATTATATTTTACTCCTTTATTTTGTAGTTTCGTAATTGTATGTTGTGCTTGGTCTTTTTGCTGATTTAAGATTAATCTTACTTTGAAATTCTAAAGTGTGTAATTTTACTTTATTATATATTTCTTTTAAAATTAATTACAGTATCTCTGGATTGTATATTCCCAATGCTTTTTTATTTAATGTTTAATGCTTGCATTATTTGAATATTGAATAATTTCTTGTAATTGAATAGGCCTAATAGGTTTTAATGTGTAATTGTACTTTTTTTATATATTACTATTTTTTAATTAATTTTCACTGTATTGTATACATTTTTTGAATTTTTTTTTGAAAATGTTTCCTTAAATAATTGCTCGTACAGATTTTGATAATTGTAAATACCTTTTATATTTTAGGGGCTGCGGGCACCACTTGTGGTATTATGGTGCTATGTTGCTGACGCAGCCCCTGGGCCGTTAGTGCCAATAAAATAAATGAAATTAAAAAATGAAAAAAAAAATTGTAGACCTACCGTACCTTTTCAGGACCCATGAGCTGAAATTGTTTTTGTTACGAAGTTTTTGTTGTGAACTCGGGAAAGCCATCTAGGAATCAGAATTTCCCCCGGGGGAGAACCCCATCCCCTCACCTCCTCGTTCTCTTTGGCAGGGGAGGATTTAGGGGGTCTCTTATACACATCTAGATGTGTATAAGAGACAGTTGTTTTGGGAGGTATAAAGAAAAAAGACAAAAATAAAAGGAAAAACATAAGCCCAGAACGCCTCAAATGTTATTTTCGGGCGTCTAGAACACAAAAATTTCGCGGACCCCCTAGGACATTGTTGTTTCGATAGGCCCAACTTCAGGCCCCCGTTCGGCCCCTCTTTTAGATATCTCTGGATCCGCCCCTGTTTGGGGTTCATCGCTTCATGGAAAAAGGAATACGTGTGCAACTACTCATTTTTTTTATGTATGTATATGCACACATAATAGGTGTATTTACTTATAAATATCATATTTATTTATGTAATAAGAATGAGAAAGCTTACCTGACCGTTTGCAAGAGGGGAACCTTCAATTTTGAAGTACTTAAAAGTCATTAGAAGACACCTCAGAAGTCGGGAAAGCTCATTTCCCGCTATCTAGGAATAAACATTTTCCAGGGAAGGACCCCCGGACCCCCTTTATTTTGGGGGGTTTTAAAAACATTTTGACTCCCCCCCCCCACCCACCTACTCTTTCTCTAAATCTGAATCAAGATCCGCCCCTGCATGCCAGTGCTGGCGCCAGCGGAGGGTCAGGGAGGGCATTTCCCTCTCCCTATTATATTATAGATATGCTTCTACATTTTATTATTATTAGCCTTAAATTGTAGAAATTTTCGGGGACTTCCTCCCCTGGACCACTTTCGAAGCCTTTTAATCGAAGCTCGACTGACGCCACATTGCCTGTCTCTTATACACATCTAGATGTGTATAAGAGACAGCTTGCACTTCAGCCCTCTGCTCTATGGTAACACAATGATCGCATCGCGTTCGAATGATTTCTAAATAGGCCTATTCAATGTCGCAATTCTTGCCGGTGGTTGGCCTATCCAGAATTATTATCCAGAATTTTCAAGGCTATTTACATTAGTTTCTCCTAAATTGTCGTAGTTTCCTGGGTTTCTTCCGTAGAGCACTTACAAGAGAATTGAGCGACGCCCCATCTATTTGTACCATGGACCTATTAATAAGATAGGTCCATGTTTGTACCTTTTATGACATACTTCTACACACGCTCGAGCTTGTACGTTCGAGCATAGTTTGTAGCAGCCGCGCTCGAGTTGATACCGCGCTCGAGTCGATACGCTTGAGTTGGTATCGTGGCCATGCGTCTGTGGTCTGTGTGTGAGTTCGGGGATAGCTTGTTATTGTGTGATGATAACTTGAAATTATCTTACAGATACATGTTGGCTGTTGAATGTCTTCTGTTGCATATGATGTTGTTTTTGATGGATACGACCCCAACAAGGCTCCCAAATGTCCCCATGGTATGATTATATTTGTAAAGTCAATTGAATTTGGCTAGGCCTACGCAACCATAGATTAAAGAGGGCCGGGAAGGCCTGCCTGAGTCTTGACCATTCTCTCTTGTTTGCTAGCTAGCTAGGCATATAGGCCTAGTAGTAGTTGTGCCCGTGTATATATTTAGACCTGGCCTAGCTCTGATTGAGATAGGCCTTGCAGGGCCAAGGGGTTACTTCATATCTTAGTACTACTTATAGAATAGTAATATCATTTTTAATTTATGATTGTTGCCCTACCTGGCTAGACCTAGATTGTTTATAAATTCTAGTTGTACTGTAGGTAGTAGCAGTAGGCTAGACTAGTATGGACTAGGCTACTTTACAATTTTATTTTCTTTTTCCGATTTTTATAAATTACTTAACCTTTCTTTGCCAGGTGACCCCTGGTCTTAATGAGAGCCTCCCAGATCCTACAATAAAATCTCAATTTTCTCCTATAATTATTTACTAGTAGTATCGATCTATCTGTCCACAACAAGGGCTGTATGTACTAGTACACCGGGGTAACTCCCCTTCTCGTCTCAAAAGATGATACTGGGTACTATATATTTCACATGAGCCAATTTAATTTGTACACTGGGCCTACAGTGTATAGTCCTTATTTGAGAAGACTTGTTCCACCTCCAGAACCATAGGTGAGCGTGTCGTTATTATGTCTGTATGTTGCAGCGCCCCTGCCTTCAACCGCATGGCCATTCAACTCACCCCTAAAATGTATATTTAAGTAAATAAAATCATAGGTAAATAAATATCACCTAAAACCTACAGATAAATTATGCACACTGATGCCACAGTGGAAGGGGAGGGGATCCTTGTATGTATCTATTTAGATTCAGAATAATTTAGATGATTTGATTAAATTGTTTTGTGATTTCAGGGGTCCAAAGTTGGAAGAAACCACATCTGGGAGATCTGTTTAAAGGAGTTTTCTTAACATATCTAATAATTATATTTTGCTATAGATGGAGAAACCCATTGTACTGAATTCCAGGAGAAGATTGATATGATAGAGTTAGTAAAAACTTGTAAAAATATGCAAATATTGTGAATTTTCCTGGATATTCTTGCTATTACAGTATGTCTTCTTGTTTACTGTACTGGATTATTCGTTTTTAATTTGTTAATTTAATTTTGCTTTGGTCCAGATCCAGATGTTAGTATTGTTGTTGGGGGACTTGATTTGTGTTTTGTTTTTTCCTCAACCTGAAGGTTCTATAAGCAAAATTAAGAAGTTTTCAATTTGTTTTTCCATCATTAAATATATAATATAAACTATATATCCTAAATGGAAAGAAGACCATACAAGAGTATGGCTAATATTAAAATTTTGCCACCTTAAAAAAATATGTCTAGTTGACAATATAAAAGCAAGATAAACAAGGACAAGACAGGATGCAAAGAATAATAATATGTAGTAATAATAATAATAATAATAATAATAATAATAATAATAATAATAATAATAATAATAATAATAATGTAACCAACTAAAAGTGCATTAGACAGGCATGCATGTTAGCAATATAGTAAATAATCTAATTGTGAAAATAATTTTTTTTCCATCCAGTCTGGTCGGTGTACTGATGCTGATAGTGGGGCCTACTGTTACATATCAAGCCCCTTTATTATTGATAAAAATCCAATTAATGTTTTTTGCATTTTAAATTTTTTTTTTCAGGACCTGCATTACTGTTTGAAAGATTTTGTGCAGATACTGGCACCTTCTTTAGATTTTTTGCATGCTCAGCCAACCGTGACCGTAGACACTGCAAATTTTACCAGGTTGCTGACGAGCCAGTTCCAGAGGAAAAGGTTAAAAAGAGGAAGATATTCAATGCGGACCAGCAGCCTAAATATGACCATTTAGAATCTGTTAAAAGGTATTTTAATTGTTTATTGTGTATTTTTTCCAACATGTTTCTATCTGTTGGTTGCAGACAATAGCATTTTAAGAGAATTTTAGTTGGCTTACATTTAATGAATTTATCCTTTAACATTCATTGTCTTTCATGTCAGTGCATGACCTCATCTATTTACATATCTAGGCATCTGCTGGTTTTTTTTTTTTTAAGTTCTTCATTTGGTTTAACAACTAGACAAGACTTTTGTTATACTTTGTTTAACAAATCCTCCAACTGCCAAGAATGGTAATTTTGAATACAAATGAAATTTTATTTTTGGCCAGTTTTAGCACACCCTCTGCCTTTGTCATAGAAAAATTAACTTTATGTTATTTTTATTACATCCTCCACTACCCTGAAATCTCCAAAAATTAAATATATGTATTTCTTCTTTATTATATAAATTTTAAGTATTTATCAATCTCATTTAAACTACACTGTGTCATTAATAATATTTTATTTTATTTTCTACTCCAACAGTCAAGGTATAAAAAAAGTCTTGCCCTAAGTTGATTAATTGATTACTTGATTAGTTGCTAGCATAATTGAATACTTTTTTGATAGATTGATTAATTGGTATATTAAACTATCAATGATTTAACTTCCATTAAACAGGTTTAAATTGCTTCATCAGCTGCCTGAAAAACAGAGGATATTCTGCAAGTCATGCTACAAACTGATGCTTCCAGCAGAAAAGTTGAAACACAACAGTAAACATGACTTACAAGTAGGACTTACGTCAGATCAACTTTGCAGACCTAGCCAACTACTTTCACCCTTGGAGAATAACTCAACTAATGCTGTGAGTTTGTTATCCTCGCCCAGGAAAGTAACTATATCGTAACTCCCATTTTGTCGTGTCCAAGCCCACCACCAAAACTCTGGTTTTTTATTTCTGCGTATTATGCAAAAATACGAAGTTGGAAAGCTCACTATATATTTTCTTTGTCTACATTGGAAATTGGAGTATTTTTGAGCTGGCCGCAAAATCTCTGACTTTGGAGTTTTTGCGTATCATACGCAGAAACTCTGAACCGGTTTGGTAGTGGGCACTGACACTTCAAAATGGGAGTAACTATATACATGCATTGGCAGTTATTCTGTAAGTTCTGGTAACCACTTCATTGTAAACTTTTAGCTATTGTTTGTGTACTGACCAGTAGAGATCTTTAGATAGCTTTGGTCCCGTTTTAATAGACCTTTCCTGAGTGTCAATCAAACTAAACAACTAAACAACTAACCAATCAGAACAGTGCCAGGAATATGTTTTAACAATCTCGTTTGTGGGAGCTTGGCAACAATATCCAAGGGGTGGGGTTTAGCGGAAAGGTCACTTCCATCGCTGCCCTCCTTGTGTTTTAGCTGGATAGCTGAAGTGCCACTTTCAGTAGCACACCATCTTCTGTATTAGAAGAGATGTTTTTAAGCAGTCGGTCCTGTGTGCAATATGGCCCATGTTCACGTTAAAGAATGCTGTACATTCTTCGGAAACCGTATGGGGATTTTTTTTTCCAGTGTACTGCCCAAATTCACCACCAGATGACCCAACTAAAAATAATTTTCCAAGATACAGGATTTATTTATTGATTTGTCCATAAAAATACTAATGTATATAATTTTTTTGTGTGTTTAATACACACATTGCCAAGTACAATTTAGATTATATTAAAATATTAAGTAATACACCAAATGTACTTTAAAATCATCAGTGTTAAAAAGACATTATGAATCATAGTTAAAATTATAAGAGGTCCTAATGTAAAAAGGACAATCATAAAAAAGTTCAAAAGAGACAACAACAATAATTTAATGGATAGTCCACAAGATGTGCCTCAAAACTGAAGAAATTCTGTTTAATTCATATGATGCTGACTTTTTTTTCTATGTGTTATTTGTTTGGTAATAATAGAATTAAATGACAAGTGAGTAGGATAAAAATAATCAAACAATCAATCGTAAAAATGTATAATTGGTGCCTGCCAGAATCAACTGCAAGCAGTGTTAAATAGCACAAACTACTTGGGGCTACATGTCTCTTGAGAGATAAAACTTGTAAATGTAATCATTAGTTACACTAGCATAATTTCTATATTTATTTGCTATTCATCTCTATTTATATGTCTTTTCAGCAATATTTGTTTTCTGAAAAAGCAACAAAATTCATCCTAGATACCATACAACACATGAGATATGACAGAGTTCTATGTGTTGGTGCTCCACGGTAAATACCATTTTTGCTCTCCCAGGAGGCTACTTTTTTTTTCTCTTTTGTGGGGTCGTCCCACTTTTATTTGTTCCATGATTTCTTTGAACATAAATATTGTTTTGTTACTATTGACATATTTATCACTTATTAAAATTAGTACTATTATTCTATTTCCTTTATACATTAATTTTTTCCATTTCTAAACATTATACAATTAATACAATAATTTAATTACTCCTCCCATCAAACAATCAATGCAACAAAGCATAATCACCCAACAGTCAAGAAAGTATGATAGTAATAATGATATTAATAATGGTGACGATGATGATAATAACAACAATAACAATAGGAGGCTACTTAATGAGGCTAATTGTAGGCCCATAAAAATATTTCTTGCCTTGATTTTTCTCACTTTGATCATTTTTTCTCTTTCTGTTTATGATTTCATAGAAAGCAATAATTATTACTGACTTGCTTTACTTGTTTGTAATCACAAAATGTTAATGCACTACTTTTCAATTCTTAAATTTAACTTTATTATTCTGTTCTGAACTCAAAATTTATTGAGCTAAACCAATCTTCGATTATTTGTATTTTTACCAACATTAATTTTTAATTTGGTAGGTTGTATAGTATCAGTATCGACTGTATGTTTTTATAAACCTTGAGAAGCATATTTCATACCCAATGTAATTGACTGTGAATTATTCGTGACCTTGTATGGTATCCCAGGGGTCCAAATTTCGTAACTAGCATTTTCAGAGAAATCTGGTTTATATCTATTATGTGATGTTACCCATGGCCAATTAACTTTTATCCATGGCCAAATAACTTCAGGAAGACAATAATAATGTACTAAGAGCATGCAAACATTTTGAATTGGTAGGATGTGGGTTAGTTTGCGGGCGATTTTGCCTGCTCACAAAAATGTTAATAACCGTTCTGAGATTTCCCAGGGACTTCTGCGACTCGTGGGAGTTTCCTGACCCCTAGGAATTTTGCAACTTATCTGATTATTCTCACACCTGGTGGGATATTGATTGAATACAATGTTGCACTTATAATAACAGGGGCGGATTTAGGGGGGGGCCGCCCCCCCCCCTTTTGGGAGGTAAAAAAAAAAAGAAAAAAGAAAGAAAAAAAGGAAGGAAAAGAAAAAAATGATAGCCCAGAACGCCTCAAATGTTATTTTCGGGCGTCTAGAACACCAAAATTTCGCGGGGGAATATGGACCCCCTAGGGCATTGTTGTTTCTTTTGGCCCCCCGCTTTTGGACATCTCTGGATCCGCCCCTGAATAATCTGTAACATGATAATATAATTAAAATATAATTAGAAACTACCACTAAAAAACTACCACTAAACTACAGTATAATATCTAAAAAACTTTAAAAACTATTACTAAAAATACATTAAAATTACTACTATAATAGAAATGGTCATTGATCGACGTGGTTACTCAACCAGAAGGTCTGATTCACGAAATGGTATGCCACCAGTTACAAACTGCAGCGCTATGGAAAGTTCCTTTGAAATTGTTGGAGCTAAAGTCTGGAACAATATACCATTTTTGTTTCAAGAATCAGCTAATATAAATAGTTTTAAATCACAATATAAAAAGGATTTTTTTTTGATGGATGGATATATTTTAATGCTTAGGCCTTGCTCTGTATGTAACTGTTTTGATTGGTAATTTTTCTTGTAAATTCCAAAAATTGCAATTACTGTACAGTAATTATAAACTACCACTACTACTATATAATATAAAAAAAAATTAAAACTATTATTAAATAATACATAATAAAATTATAACAAATATATATATATATATACACACACATATACATATATATATATATATTTCCTGTTAGAATTAGAACCAATAAAGAATGATTGTTTTTATTATTACGTTCCATAATAGTTATTAATATTAAGTATAGAGGGGCATTTAAACATTTAAAATTCAAAAGAATTAATTGTTCTTTCCATCTTAAATTGAGTTTTCTCCAGTAAGGCAACGTACAATAAAATCATTAGAGGTCTTATTATCAACAGAAAGTAAAATTTTACCTAACCTATTCATAAAGACTTGAAGACAATAGTGTTTTGAATACTGTACTACATTTAGACCAGACACAATAATCAGAGAGAACATTATAGAGGGGCATTTAAACATTTAAAATTCAAAAGAATTAATTGTTCTTTCCATCTTAAATTGAGTTTTCTCCAGTAAGGCAACGTACAATAAAATCATTAGAGGTCTTATTATCAACAGAAAGTAAAATTTTACCTAACCTATTCATAAAGACTTGAAGACAATAGTGTTTTGAATACTGTACTACAATTAGACCAGACACAATAATCTGAGAGAACATTTTAGGTGTGTGTAAAAAAGCATTTGTGGCAAAGGCAAGCCAAATCTGTCGCTCGTCGCAAATCCTGTTTCAGAAATAATGGCCAAAACACGCTGGAATGTCAAAATTTTCCAAAATCTATGTTATTGCACTAAACTAACCTTTATATCTATACAGTACATCATGCTGTGCTGTTATTTTCCCCATTTTCAATGTTAAAAAACAGCAATTTTTTACGATTTGGTGATGGTTTCTGCCTGAGAAATGCCCAATATCATAAACTTTGAAATAATTGTTCTTTAAACAGCTGTATATTTAAACTCTTATAACTTCATAACAAAATGTCGGATTTAAATGATTCTTTTACCATTTTATAACTCTCATTTTACTGTTTAACTCTATATTATTAACTGAAAAAAATCATTTTTAGTGACGAGTGACTGGTTTGGCTTGTCTTTGTCACATTTGCTTCTGCTGTTCCTCTTGCCAGTCGATAGCCCAGCACGCCTCAAATGTTATTTTCGGGCGTCTAGAACACCAAAATTTCGCGGGGGAATATGGACCCCCTAGGGCATTGTTGTTTCTTTTGGCCCCCCGCTTTTGGACATCTCTGGATCCGCCCCTGAATAATCTGTAACATGATAATATAATTAAAATATAATTAGAAACTACCACTAAAATACTACCACTAAACTACAGTATAATATCTAAAAAAGTTTAAAAACTATTACTAAAAATACATTAAAATTGCTACTATAATAGAAATGGTCATTGATCGACGTGGTTACTTAACCAGAATGCCACCAGTTCCGAACTGCAGCGCTATGGAAAGTACCTTTGAAATTGCTGGAGCTAAAGTCTAGAGTAATATACCATTTTTGTTTCAAGAATCAGCTAATATAAATAGTTTTAAATCACAATATAAAAAGGATTTTTTTTTTATGGATGGATATATTTTAATGCTTAGGCCTTGCTACGTATTTAACTGTTTTGATTGGTAATTTTTCTTGTAAATTCCAAAAATTGCAATTACTGTACAGTAATTATAAACTACCACTACTACTATATAATATAAAAAAAAATTAAAACTATTATTAAATAATACATAATAAAATTATAACAAATATATATATATATATACACACACATATACATATATATATATATATTTCCTGTTAGAATTAGAACCAATAAAGAATGATTGTTTTTATTATTATGTTCCATAATAGTTAGAGTAGATCCAATTGGCAATAGTTATTAATATTAAGTATAGAGGGGCATTTAAACATTTAAAATTCAAAAGAATTAATTGTTCTTTCCATCTTAAATTGAGTTTTCTCCAGTAAGGCAACGTACAATAAAATCATTAGATGTCTTATTATCAACAGAAAGTAAAATTTTACCTAACCTATTCATAAAGACTTGAAGGCAATAGTGTTTTGAATACTGTACTACAATTAGACCAGACACAATAATCAGAGAGAAAATTTTAGGTGTGTGTAAAAAAGCATTTGTGGCAAAGGCAAGCCAAATCAGTCGCTTGTCGCAAATCCTGTTTCAGAGATAATGGCCAAAACATGCTGGAATGTCAAAATTTTTCAAAATCTATGTTATTGCACTAAACTAACCTTTATATCTATACAGTACATCATGCTATGCTGTTATTTTCCCCATTTTCAATGTTAAAAAACAGCAATTTTTTACGATTTGGTGATGGTTTCTGCCTGAGAAATGCCCAATATCATAAACTTTGAAATAATTGTTCTTTAAACAGCTGTATATTTAAACTCTTATAACTTCATAACAAAATGTCGGATTTAAATGATTCTTTTACCATTTTATAACTCTCATTTTACTGTTTAACTCTATATTATTAACTGAAAAAAATCATTTTTAGTGACGAGTGACTGGTTTGGCTTGTCTTTGTCACATTTGCTTCTGCTGTTCCTCTTGCCAGTCTGTGCATTATGTTTTGCATGTCGTGAGTAATAAATTGTACTTGAACCTTTTAAGATCAACATGGTTGGTTTTTTCAGAATACATGAAGCTATACAGAATGACGGAGGACACAAGTTAGACAGTTTGTTGTTAGATATTGACCATCGATATGTAAGTACACGGTGTACCCATGATCCTATGGCGTATCTAGGGG
>NW_022755542.1:2574427-2636526 GCF_011630105.1 Anneissia japonica
CCCAATATACCTGGAACCCCACCCCATTCTCTTCCCCATTAAAAATGTATGAAGTAAAAAATGCTGAAGTAGTTAAAAATCACCTTATATCACTAGCAGTGATTTTGTTAATGGATCATGTCAATGATGGCTATATGTCTTCCGAAGAAGACGGCTGCTACAACAGTAAAAGTATTACCTTATTTTGTGACCTACTGTAGCTCCCTTTAACTTAATCATTGAGCCCTCCACCATCAGCTTCCCACCCACCATTCAGCTCCCACCTCACCATTTAGTTCACCACCCACCATTCAGCTTCCCACCCACCATCAGTTCCCCACCCACCATCAGCTCTCAACCCACCATCAGCTCTCAACCCAACATCAGCTCCCCATCAGACCTCCCTCCCCTCCATTTCAAGACTCCCAGATAAGCCACTGCCATGACCTGATGATAAAAACTGCCTAAAACTTTTCAATCTCATTTTCTTATAATCAACTAAATCCCATTAATACTCTTTTCTGCATGTATTTTTAGCCCTTTATGCCTAACAGTTCCTAAATTCATTGGTAAATATTAAATAAAAATTATAATAATCAAATATAATATATAGTAAAATGTCAAAGAGTACTGATATTCCACTACCATAAAACCTTGAATAGAAGCCCATTGGGCTTAATCTCGAGAAGAAGCCCATCTTGAATTGAAGCTCCCTCTCCCCCAAAATTACTGTAGGCTTTAATTCAGTGCTCAGTATTTTGTTTAATATTATGCCTCCCTTATTTATGTACTCCCTTTTTATAGTGTTATTATTATTGTTATTGTTTTTTTCCCTCTTTAATGTTTTTTAATTTTACTTTAAATTATTCTCTACATTTCAAATTTTCCTTAAATTTGCAATAAAGTTATTTTGAATTTTGAAAAAAAAACAAAAAGAAACAACTCTAAAACCTGGAATTGCTAGTGCTACACCCTATTGCTGTGTCAATGATTGTTGATAGTGACTTTATGGAAATGTCCATACAAATAAAGGAAATTAAAAATAAAATTGAAGAGCGGAGGAAAATTTTAGATTGTCAAATAAGAATGATTTTAGACAGCCCTTAATGAGACTCTTGAACAAAATGTTACATTTGTGTTAACATATTCATATGTAGAAATCTAACTTACAATTTTCATTGACTGATTTGATATTGAATTACTTGAAATAAGTTTATTAATTAAAACCAATTATAAATGTAGGCCTATCTTTTTTTTACAGGTACAGTTCTACCCACCTGATAAATATTGCAGATACAATATGTTCAATAATCATTTCTTTGATGGTGAAATAAGCAGGAATGTTTTCATTGAATTTTTACATCGCAACAATGGCAAGGGCGTAATCATGGTAACCGATCCTCCATTTGGTGGACTAGTAGATGTACTTGTTAATAGTATGAAGAAGGTGCAAGAATGTTGGAGGCAGGCAAAAAAACAAGGTGTAGTATAGTATATATTTATTGTTATCCATTCAAAGAACAAAGAGTCAATTTACATTATAAAAAACAAAAAATTAATTTATACCCAGAAGTAAAACATTGACAGTAAGACAAAATAGATAACAGAGGCTAACTCTTTAAGCTGGTAGGCTTGTTTCAAAAGGGGTCTTAAACAAAAACGAGATACAGAAATATAAATGATATTATTTAAACATTAAACAAAAATGTAAGAATATAACAATTTTTTTTTTAATGTACAAAATTTTTTCATTTAATGTACAAACTTTTTTCATCATCATTCCTGATGATGACATAATTAATGTCGAAAAATATTGAATCCCAACTCGATGGCGTGTATTTCAATACTTGGAGTATGTATTATACTTTCTTATCTGAGATTAATCAGTGCACCTTTCGGTACAAAATTTTAAATTTTACAAAAATATTGAAGATAAATATAAATAAAATTATTTACATATTTTGCTTATTATTAGACAAAAATATAAAAAATAGAAATATTGTTTTAAATTTACAGTTACAAAATATTTATTATTATTATTTATTATTATTATTGTTATTATTATTATTATATACAATTATTAATTAGAGAATATTAAATTACTGAAATCTACCAATTCAAATTACTTAAACCAAATCATTTTGAATGTACAGTTTAAATTTTACGAAAATACAGAAAATATATAGAAATATAATTATTATATACAGTATATACAAAATCTTTTGGATTATTATTATTTAAAAAAAATTTAAATATATAAATGTTGTTTGAATTTACGAATTTCCAAAATTATTATTATATATTTATTATTATATACAATTAATAATTTTAGGACATTAAATTACTAATATCAACCAAGTAAATTTTTTTTCAGTTTACTTTTTTTGTTAAGATTAACATCATCATCCTTATCTTCTACATCATCATCATTATCAATTTTACCTTCAGCATCTCTATCATCTTCATCTTTATAATCTTCCTCGTCATTTATAATCATCCTCTATTACATCATCATTACCATCATCATCATCATGATCATCATTATCACCACCACCACCATTATCATCATCATCGTTTCCATCATGATCATCATTATCATCATCATCATCATCATTATCATCATCTTCATCAACTTCTATTACATCATCATCATCATCATCATCAACATCTATTAAGTTGTCGTCATCATCATCTTGATCATCTTCTATTACATCATCAACATTTTAATCATTATCATTTTTCTTTACAAATACTCTTTATTGGCTGTACAGTACATTAATATTAGATTTAAAACCTCACTGCCATCTCACAGCCATCTAGGTGTTTTATCAATTTCACAAGAGTACAAAATATGCTGTGGAAGGGGCTTAACATTGTGTTTGCTTTTTTATTAAAATATGCAAAATGGTAATCACAAAATTATTACTTGGTATCAATGACCGTCACCAGACACTAAAAAGTAGTTTAAAGTGAGGGGATCAGAGGGGGAAAATTTTCCCCACCTCTTCAAACAAACATACCCCTCTTCAAACAAACATAGACCCCCAGTCATCTGACGCTGCAACAAGGTCATTATGAACATATAAGTATTCGGTACGATAACACGTCATGTAGGGCAAAACATCACTTCTAAGGTCTTTAAACTAAAAACATTACAGCTGATCAAAACAAAGTTATTGTGAATACCAATCTCTAATATTGTGGTCTAAAGCACAATTTTGCATCATCCTAAACCATGAAATCTGTCCCCATGATCCCCACCAGGAATTATCCTCCATAACACTGACCAAGGCTCTACAGTAGGTTGGTTTGGAACCCTGTCAGACTTATTTTACCCCCTCCACCAATGCTCAAAGTACCTAGACTCAGGATGAAATCCATCCATGTATTAAGATCACCATCATTAAGAGTTGATTTCTGATATCATAGAGATTCCATCTCTGTAGATATCATTTAGGTCAGTTTGAGTCTTACTATTGATCAACATTAGGGAGCTTTTGATTTTTGACAATGTAGAATGTAATGACGTCATGTTATTTAAACTGCGCATGTCTGAACATTGTGCGTTGCGTTCAGGGCATAACAAGGACTGTACTGTATTAAATATTAGTGCATTAGTCTTTGCATTTGTGACATCTCCATGTAAAAAACATCAGAATCGATTTAGACTAGAACGCACACAAAGACAGTCACAGATGAGTGAATTTTTTCTACGATCTTGATCAATATCTCTCGTGTTGTCCTAAATCACGCCCCTCTTACCACCATTTGTATCTGCCACTGGTATGGTTTTGTCATCACAATTGGCAGGTGTAACAAAGCAATTGCTTACTCTGATAATCATCTAATGTACCTGCCATTTTTGATAGACTTGCATTAAGTCATCACATGGAGAACCCTCAACTGCCACTTAATGTCACTGCATCCATTTGTTTTTTTGTAGACAAGGAAACAGAACTGCCAATCTTGTGGATTTTCCCATATTTCTTAGAGCCAAGAATACTTCAGAGTTGGCCAACGTCCACCATGTTAGATTATAAGGTGAGTCATAATGCTCATGTATTTAGGTCCTGTTCAGACTATAAAATTTGATTTGAGAGAAACATATGAAATATGCCTGAATATGGGCATGATGACATCACATCATGACCATATATAGGCACATCATGACTATATATGGCCATACAACAGTTTTTTGTCAATGAAAATTTGATATTGTGTACAAAGCTTTAGTGTTATTTATTATATTATCTTTTCGAGTTGGTTAAATAAGATATTATTAGGAAAAATAAAATAATAAATACATAAATCTAAATTTGAGATGCCCAACTACAACTAAGTAAGATACTACTAGTTGAGTGACAGTTGTTCCATGGTATATTTAATACTAAAATCTTTATTATTTTTCTTTAGAGCCTGTGGAGATTCTTTATGCATATCTCAAATTATGGTTATGCTGCCCTCTAGAGGAAATTTATAAACTCTTGTTCTAACTGCCCTTTTTATCAGCAACTTAATTTGATAAAACACAATTAATTGTTTAAATTGAGATTTTAATTGGTATTTACATTTAGTTTCATATTATAATTACATAAACAAACAAATAAAACTCTACTAAATAGAGCATTTTACATAATTTTGTTCCTATGAATTGTAATTACATTTTGACTTCCAATTATTTTTTCTTCTACAGGTTGAATATGAAAATCATGACGTTTTTAAAAGTGGACCAAATTCAAAATCAAAGAAGAAAGGATCACCAGTGAGAATTTTTACTAACATCCCTGCAAATCTCATTCCACTTCCTGCAGCAGATGGGTATAGGTGAGTTAGGTACTAATAACAGAAATTGGTTATGAATATTAGAAGCATCAATTTGATAAAAAATATTAACCATCTCAAAATTTTAGCAGCCTACACACTCCCACAAGCAAGCACAAATTTCCCGGAAAGTGATCCATTATCTAAAAATTCATAATATTTGCACGTTCTTCCTGCTTTATTTATCAATTGTTTCACTGAATTTGGTGACAATAGTATCACTATTCGCAGAAAAATAAAATTGGATGTGTTAATAAAGCTCACATAAACCAGGTCTTCTAGATATAATAATAATAATATTATTAGAAAATAAAAATTGAAATGTAGGATGAAAAGCGGCAACCACCCTTTTCCCCACCTTTTTACCTCAGTTTTTTAATATGCAAAAGTCTATATTTCATTAACTGTTTCTGAGTATTATGACAAGCACCCTTTTTGTCGCTTAGAAAATGTTTACAATATATCTAAAAATGTTTATCCTCCCGACACTCGCTTTAATGGAAGTGAATGTAGGTGCAATCTTAACGGATAGAATTTTTTCCACCAAGGAGAGGAAATTATGTTCCCTTTAAAACCTCCGGAGAAAACAAAAAATTTATATGTTCGGGGAATCATGGTTTAGCCACCCCTTATTATTTAAAAATCAGTATCTCATTAACCGTTTTTGAGTTTTACGACAAACACCCTTTTTGTCTCTTAGAAAATTTGTACAACATATCTTAAAATGATTTTGCTCCTCATCCTCGCTTTAATAGAAGTGATTCTAATTAAGTTTCTACGTATATTAAATATTTTTTTGATTATATCTTTAGCTTTTGTCATTTTGACTAATCTGGTCAAATTTGGTCCATCCAATTATGAGTTGCGCATCACAGATTTTATTTTCTATCTTAAAGTGTTGAATCCCTCTTTGATGGATGACAGTGACATATTTTTTATAATGAAAAGGTATTCTTTTGTAGGTTCTGCAGTGTATGTGATCGATTTGTGGCTAAGGAGAATAAACACTGCGCCCTGTGTAATTCTTGCACTTCAAAAGATGGCTCTACGTACCGCCACTGTCACCAGTGCAACAGGTGTGTCAAGCCAAGTAAGTAATCATGCCCTTAACGTGGGTGGAGAAAGAGGAGCATGTTTATCAAAAATATACTTTTGGTACATGCTAGCATTAATTATGTTTAATGAAGAACTAAACATCCTCAGATCAGTGCCATATCTAGGGATGCATGGGGGAGGGGGAACAAAAGAAGCTTGCACCCCCAAGCCATCCCTCCCCTATTGAAAATGTTAGAAGCAAAAGCATTAGAATTGTGAAAAATCACCTTTTTTTTGTAAGCTAGCCTCTTCATTTAATCATTGATCCCCCACTTTGCTTTTGCACCTCTCCTCCCATCAGGCCCCACCCCCTCCATTTTCAAGTCTCATAGGTACGCCATTGCCTCTGATTAGTTGTGATGTAGCACATAGCTTCAAATATCTGTTATATAGACTACTGAATGTTGACATGGACTATGTTCTTGACAGTATTTGTGACATGGCTACTTTTAAAATTGAGTGGCATGAATTGCTAAGTAAAAAAAACTTAAATACATTAGCAACAAATTAAAATCATAAAATTTATCTGCTGAAATTATTCTGCTTAACTTGACTCGACATTTACCTTGCTGTACATGTGATATAAACTTGCATCGGTCTCTGGCTAGAAAGTTCAACATCCTTAACTATTTAGAATAGTGGTTTTTTGGTCTCCCACACCAATTATCCAGTTAGTGGATGGTATTACTAACAGACAACTAAGATTTAAGCATGTCCATTAGCTAGGCCTCACTGTCCCAGTCTAGTCCCTACTGATTGTATCCATTTGACCTGCTGAATAGCCCAGACAGTGGCTGAACTTTCCCAGAAGTCTGTCCAAACTGTTTGTTGATGGCCTAGGTTTAATTTATATTGATGTCAATGTTTCTAAATAAGATTGTCTTTTTATTGGGTGCAGTGTGTGATTTGGTTGTATGAGGTAAACATTCAGTAATTTTTTTTAGATATTGAAATATTTTTTTATTAATTCCTTCTGTGGTATACTTATATTCTTGGAATAGTTCATTTTCCATGACATATCCTTGTCATGATAGCATCGTACACTTCCCTATGTTTTTGTCGCTCAGGACAACTTAAATTAAATCAAGCTTAATTTCATTGGAACTGACACTTAACAAATTAACATCTATTATTCAATAAAGTATTTAATAGTTTTTGAATATATGTTAACCTTCCTAGTGTCAACTACTGTATAGTTCTTACATAATTTATAAAATTCTCTTATAAAATATTAGAATAAATACATATAAATGGCATACAGGGCTCAGGTCAGGATCTGACAACACCCTACTTTAAGGATTGCTCAACAGTCAACTAACTCACAACTTCACATTAGCAGACGTTTTCATATGTGTTACCACATTACTGCAATGAATTACTATGCAACACTCTATTTCATCCTCTCTTACAATATTTAAGGAAATGTTGAAAACTTTATTGCTTCCTTGTGGTTAGGGACAGACTAAATATAGCTGCCAACGTCACTCAAGCACTTGTGAATACCCACCTGATGGGCCCCTGCTCTGCCTTAAATTGCTGGAGAACCGTGTGGTGGTTGTTTGGTTTCATCTGCATTGCTTTATTTTTTTTTTCTTCTGTTAGAAGTATTCCACTGCTACAGTCTATTAATAAAAATACAACTAGTTTATATGTGAAGAATATTGAATAATTGTTTAAGTATACTTTATGATGTTTTGTTCAAGAACTTCTTCATTTGGACTTGCCTCTTCATCATTTACCTCAAATAGCTGAATGAACTAAACTTTGTTTGTAGCTGAACTTCCTATAAATATAGAGTCAAGCAGACTTTATGCAGTGTCGTATCTACTGTGGCTGGGGGATACAGGCCCCTATTAAAAGCTTTTTCCCCCACCCTATTAGAAATTTTCTTATCAAAAGAACTACGCTTAAGTAGTTAAAATCACCTAATTGAGGCATGTTGTGGCAAAATGGCTAAGTTGTAGCAAATATTGAAATTCAAGTTATTGGTATTTTCGGATACCTGCGTATGTGATCTTTAAAATGAGTTGTCATTCATAGAAATTGGACATTTCAAGCCTAAGTTATTGGAAAGTGAATGTACAGTAGTCTTAGAATCAAGATAAACACAATTTTGAGTAATTGCCTTTCAAAGTTATTTGTGCATACATTGTTTAATAGAATGAACTATCAAAATAACATTAAATAAACAGTTTGTTGACCACTTCCAGAACTAATACTTTGGCACATGATTAATAAGACAATAAACTGTTGATCTATAGTGAAAAGCAAATTTGGATTTTTAGGCAATTTCTTGAACTCCCATGTTTTAAAGCTCATTTACTCAATACTGGACTCTGCGAAAACTTAACCATTTCGCCATGACATGCCTCAATTTTACTTTATTTTGTCAGCTAAATCTTCCTTGTTTAAGTCCCTTTAACCTTTGTTCCCCCACTCCCTACCATCCCCCACATGACAGTACTTCAAGAATTGCCACTTACTGCATGTGACAATTAATGTCCCGTCATTGCGTCCAACAGTAAATGTCAGTCGTAACTTGTATTGTGCTGTAGCTTCCTGTAGAAATAATAAAGCTCAGTTCTGTATGATTGGATAATGTGTGCTTTAATTGTTACCATCGGTACACCACGCTTTAATGTTGTAGCTGGGCACGATAACAGTTCAGATTGTGGTGTACTCAGGAAGAAATTGTAAGTGCTTTCAGGGTTGACTAATATGAATGGAATGGGGGTGAATGAAAAGAATATTGGAGAAATAATTATGATGTCAAAATTGATTGATTGTCAAATATATTTATACGTGATATTAGCTTTCCTATGTACAATACAATACCGAAGAACATAATATAGAGAACAAAAGATTCAAACAATAACAGATGATTACCATCAATGATAATACAAATAGACATAATTCAAATCCATCAGTGACAAACTGCACTTTATTAATATGTAATTGATTTATTTATTTGCCAATATCCCTGAAATGTAGACTCTGATCAGTATATCTGTTCATCAATTGGCCCTTGACAGAGATTTAGTTTGGTTTTAATGCAAACCACAGGCCTATTATTTACGATATGTTTACTGTGTATGTTACAGTTTGTTTGTGCCTGGAAATAAATGAAAGGACAAAAGAATCTAGTGGTGTACTCAAGTCAATTAAATATCTGAAAATGTTTCAATTTGGTCAGTATTTATCGAGGAAATCTAAAAAAGTTGACAAGGGTAGTATTGACCAATGCCTTAATCTGGTGTCCATCACATTTTGTTGGTTTAATAAAGAAATTTCCTGTGGAAAAAGGGGATTTTTTTATTGACGTTAAAATCAATTAGAAGAGCAACGTTTACTAATCAATTAATTGGAAACGAATGAATTTATTTTTTTAATAATCATTTTGCATTTCTGTTGGATAAAAAATGTCCAGATGTGAAGTGTCACCTGTAATAGGATTTTTTTTTTGTGACAAGAGATAATTCACAAATCATTCTTCAGCATTAAATAACAATCATTTGTTGAGCTGTAAGTGCTATGCGTTTCTGTATCAACAACAGATAAAACTAGAGTAGTCACTCCATAAAGTGCATACTTCCTGAAGTGCATACCTCCACCTGTGCCTGGATCTGGGGCTTAGAAAAATGAAATAGGCCGTCCAAAATTGCTTTTTTTCATGCAACATTTGATAGATTCGAAGAATATAGAGAATTTGCTAATGGTCGACCAGTCCCAAGTAGGCTAGGCCGAGTTGAGTAGGCCAAGCCGTCCAAGCTATCACGGTAAAAGTGGCTGTCCTAAATAATTGTTGGCCAGACGCTCGCTGGCTAAGCCCTTGGCATGGATACCAAACAATACACAGCAGGCAGTGTATGATGGGTGATTCTATTACTTTCCAACCTGTACCTAGATACTGAACAATACGCAGGCAGTGTAGTGTATGATGGACCATTCCGTTATTTTCTTTTATGCTTGGGGTAAAATTTGAATTTCCATGACATTGACCTTTGACCTTTTCTCCCCAAAATTTAATCATCTCTTTCTTGGAATATTATATACCATTCCACTAAATTTTATGATAATCAATTCATTACTGTTTGCATAATCTTGCTAACAGACAGACAGCGGTGAATACTAACCTGCTTTGGCGAAGGTAATAAAGATTGTTAAAAGTCATGTTGAACTTTAATAAAAATCAATATATAATATTTTTGAGAATTATTTTTATTAATTAACAGATGCATATTAGAAAATACTTATATTTTAAGCTTTTTATGGTTGTTAATCAATTTCAGGTTTTTATAGTAAAAATATTATACGCCAAAAACATAAAATAAAGAGAAAACATTTTGAAAAATAAACACGAGTGCCATATGATGAGGTAGAATATGAGAATAACCAACATGAGGCTATCCATAGAGATGACTGATAACTATGTATCATATATCATATCAGAATGCAAAATTTAAATTTTTAAAATAAAATGAAGTAAAAACGAAAGCGCTAAAAATATTTGTAAAATTATAAAAATACAATATTAAAATTTAAAGCAATGTAAAGAACCTTTTGTGTATATATAAATCATAAATAGTGATATTTTGAATTTGTTACACAATTAGTTTGATTTTAGTTTTTTTTTAACTCTTAATGGCATAACAGAAAATTAAATTTGGATTTAATAGCAATGAAGGGCTACAAATATAAGCTATACGATAACCAGATTTGACACTTTAATGGAGAAGTAAGGGGTTAATCATGTATCTCAACAGGGTTTCCTCACAACACCTCACCTCATGAAAGTTCACTACCCTCAGCTACATATCATGTTCCCTTCCATTTACCAATTAATAGATTACTATAATTTTTATTGTAGCCACGTTTTTATTGGCGAAGCCACTTAATAAGATGCCTACTTCCTTTCCCCGCAAACCAAGTTCCATTTTTGACTTCCCACGGGAGTTCTTAGCGAAACTGATTTGTATCTTTAATTTTTGATGGGTATAAAACAACTGAGCAAACTTGGTACTCTTCAAATGCTGAATTATGTTTTGCACTTTCGTAAGTACTGGTAAGAAAAATGAGGTTTCACCCCTGGATCTGAAGCTATTTTTTTGACCGCCGAATGCACTAGTAATATAGGATCATGGCCCGAACAAGTTTTTCGCAAGATACTAGATACAACATATATTTGTTGCCAATGTGCGCAACTCCCCTGGATCTGAAAGCTTTTTTTCTACTGCTAAATGCACCAGTATATCAACCATTTTCACAAAATTTGAAATGAAAATTTCTGATAACCTGACAACTACCACTGGGGGACTTTTAGAGGCCTAGCATTTCATTTGACTTAGTTACCATCATTAAATCAACGATAAAATTAACTTACTAACGAGCACAGATATTTTAAAACGGAAAAACATGAAATATTTATATTAAAAACAAGTCCAAGTCTTAAAAAGCTATTTCAGTGTTTAGATATACAGTAATTACAGTAATTAGCATAATCGTATCTGTTGTCTACTGCTGCTGTAGTACAGGTCTAGTGGCGCTATCCGCTGCTTGGTGCTCCATTTGTAACTAGCCAACTGCTCAGGCTAGGCCGCTGGAAGTCCCCCAGTGAGTTGTGAGACGTTTGCGGCGCTGTTTCAAAATAAATCAGATAAAATGGTCTACAGGATCATAACCCCAAAAAAGTTTTTTCACAAAATACTAGATTCAAGATATATTTATTTGTCAACGTGTGCAACTTGGTTCAGATGAAATTTGGTTTTCAGATGCTTCAACAGATAATACAGTACAAATAAGATCTTAAACTACAACACTTAATAAAAAGATGCAAATGACACAAATAAGTTTCTGCATATTTTACTTGCGATCAAGAAACACACTTTCTGAAAACAGATGAGATCCTCTTCATAATTTTTATTTATTTTTTAATTAGTTTATATCGTCTTTCGCCTTGACAGACTTTTTAGATAGTTTTTCCAACTTGCTTATTTCTTTTCTCGATATAGGATTGTTAATTGTAAAGTCATCTATGATGCTTCCAAACTTTCTCAAAGAAGCAACAACACAAAGAGTTATTTGCCACAATCATGTTTTTGCCGCCAACATTTTTTTTGTAAAATATAATTATTTAAACCATGTTTACTGTATAGTGTTTAACTCCTACAACTAGGCTGTTGTGTGGATGTTAACCTATATATCTGCCAATTTGTCTCTTAAAAGGTGGTTTGTTTATGTTTCTTCCATTTTTAGATAGTTTTGAACATCCTTTAACAAGTTTACAGAATTTGAGACATCTGGATTTTATAAAAAAAGAACTTACAGATAATGTTGTAACAAACATCTCCAGTTGTTTTGTTTTCTATTTTTATTTTCCAAATAGGTCATGGATAATTGAATAGATATAGTAATTGAAACGCTGTCATGCCATTTTGTTTGCCCTTTGTGTGTTGAGCACCTAGAAATCTAAAGCCCCTTTCCCACATTCACATCATGATGTGTGAAAGGGCCGTAAACAGTTCATCAATAATAGTAAATGTGTGGCGTTCAAAAAAATGATAGAACAACAATGATGAAATGGTGCTTGTTACAGTCTATAAAATGACAATGATGATTATGAAATGATGTGTTGACGATGATAAAATGATGACAACGAAAATAAAATAGTGATGATTATGATGACAGCCATACAATGATGATGATAACGAAAAGACAATGATAGTGGTAGTGGTAGCAGTGGGTGTGTAACAAACATAAAATGATGATGATTATAAATATTATAATGATAATAATGATAATAATAATAAAAAATAACAATATTAATGTAATATTAATAGCCATTACTGGGTTTTTTGGCTTTCTCCTTTCTGTGCATATATGTTACGAGAGCACCTGACGAGTGGTAATGTGATGTATTGGGACGTGATACAGCGCATTATACCGAACAAAATGTCAATGTTCTTAAAGTCAGGCTCCGGAGGAAAAAAAAATTTTGATATGTTGTAGAACTGATTTTTCTGAGACAGAAAAAAGTTGTTTGACGAAAAACTGAGCAACGGTGAATGAGATACAGACTTTAAAAGATAAAAAATAAAGTGCTGAAAAAGCAACTCCTATTGGCATGTTTTTTTCATTCATTCATTCTGTTTTTATTATCAAACTCATTGCTGTGTAAAGCATTACTAAATTGGAAGTAGATTTACAACAATAAAATGGTTACAACATTTAAAAGTTGAAATGTAACTAGCGGAAAAACCTTAAAACACTGTGAAAACATAAAAGGGTAAAGCTCACACTGGAACTTACAAAATGAAATCAACATCACAAGAAAAAAAAAACACCAAAACAGGGGGAAAAATTAAACCAAAACATATATTTAAGGGAAAAAAACACAAGCACCATAAAGCATAAAGGGAAAATATTCACAGATGGGCAAAACATTAAAAAAATGCAAAGAGATAATTGCACCAAAACCTTCCCAATTTATGAACAATATGTTATTACAATTAACAAATTTAAATCAAATTAATTTTGCCGAGTTTGAGGCCTCAAGCTGATGTTAGACAGTATTTTATCACCAATATCGCTTGTCAGTCAGTACTCCCTGCTTTTTTGTGGAAGGAGACCCTCTAAAATATCCTGTTTTTAATGGAAACCAAGCAAAGTTTATTTTATTTATTTCAACTTAATTTTATTTATTTATTTTAAATGTTTGCTGAAGAATTTGAATGTAATTTTATATAAATTAATAATTTAAAAAAATTGTGTATAAATATCCTCCCGTCCACATTCTATATAGCATGTTGCAACCATGTGGTAGTAATGGTTCTCTAGTGAGATTTGTGGCCAAGTAAGCCATGATAAAGGTATAGAAAGTAACAATAATATACTTGTATGATCAAATAGAGAAAGTGGCAAAGCAAATTTGTTGAAATAAGCAAAAAAAAGATACAGTTAAATGGGTTGATGCTAATTTAATTGGATTTTGGGGGAATTATGGATTATGTCACCTGTATGGGTTAGGCATTTATAGTTGTTGCCGTTTCCTTTTATGCATTCAAGACTCATGCTCAATACATAAGGTTTGTATCATCGGAGACAAGATAAGGCCATTCTACTACAACCATTTAAATCTATCAAATTTAAAAGTTGATTTTGTTGCAACTTCCTGTTCAAAAGGACACGTATGTACTAACAGTAATGCTTCATATTTAAAATCAGCTGTTAGATCTGCATGCACTCAAATTGTTTAAATTTTTTATTGATATTTTTCCTATCGATCTAGTGAAATTATTCAATAACACAGGACCAACCATTTTGTCATTATGATCCAAGCCTCTGAATATTCCTATTCACATGAACTTCAACAAGGCTTGATCAATGTCTAAAATATTTAATAATATAATAATTTAAAATTTTACAGCTTGTAAATTTAAAATTATCATGACTAAAAACAACTCAGCTCTGTTTGTAAAGAATAAATAGGCCCTGTCAGAGAACCAGTTCGATACTGAACAGGTTCTCGGCTTATATCAGAAGTGGATGCATACGGGGACCAAAAGTGGCTTCTGGTAAGTGGTCACTATATATGAGAAGTGGTCATATTGTAATATTTACAAAGGAAAATCTGGATAATTTTCATAGGCACTCTCACTTTCCTTAAAAAAAAAACTAACTAAAGTGAAATAGTAAATCATAATTTTAGAACATGCATAAATAATATCAATGATAAAAGATCATGATAATTATCATTTCATTTAACATTTAAATAAGCAAAACATTAAAACCAGTAAAGTATCTCCTAGAAAATTCTACTTGATAACAGCGAAACAATCTGCACTATACCAATGTGACCAACTGGGATTGACACTTACAGTAGCAATGTAACATAATTCTACCATACCTCTCAATCATATGCGTAACTAATGAAACATTATTTAAGATATTTCATTTGAACCTTGTAACCTTACAAAAGCCATAAGATCAGATTAGAAAAAATGATTTATGTCCTCCATATGAACTGGCAGCACTGATTGAAACGCCAGACCATCAGGGAGTCATTTTCTCTTTGTAATTTTTATTTTCTAATTCTTTTCAGGTTTGATAATCTGCAAATATAATTGTAATGTGTAGTAGTTGGATCTGTCATCATTATGCAGTTTCAACTACAATTTCAATGAACCCTAACCGTTGTCTCTACCCAAATATAGTTGATTGCCTAAATTACCTGTTACTCCCCCTGTTTGTATTAAAGCTACTGAGATGTTTTAACCTTTTACATACTTCCTAAAGTTACTGAACTATACTTGTTTGACTTTAGTTGGCAGTGTTTCAATTTCAAACCATTAATTTTCTAAGAAACCCACGTTTTTTGATAATCACTAGTTGGTGATGTTTCTTCTGGTTCTAATATTGTTATTCTGCCAAACCACGGTTTTCTACTGGAGTTTATGTTGAACTTTATTGATATAAACTTTTCATTAGTTAATTATTGTAATGTTTTATAGATTTCACCATAACCACTTAGACTTTACCATAAGTGTTACTCTTTCTTTTGCCTGGTGTGTGATAAAGGTGTAAAAAGGGTGGTTACACCCATTTTTTCCCTCAGTTTTTAAATATTCAAAAATCTGTATCTCATTAACCATTCCCCAGTTGTTTGTCAAACAACTTTTACCTGTCTTAGAAAAATCAGTTCTGCAACATATCAACAATTTTTTTTCCAGAGTCTTGTCCACTTTACAAATTTTATGTGACAAGTAAATTTGATATTCCCATATTTGGTTGTATAATATGGCATCACCATGATAATATATTGGCACATCACATAAAGCTTGATATGTCCTCTGGCAGTTGAATATTTCCATTAATTATGATGTAGATTTCAAAAATTACCACTAGGCTGTAATTTTTTTTTTGGCTGTTGAACAATACTACCATAAATCGTAACATAGATTTCACAATGACCAATATGTGGTGAATCTTACTTTTGGCTGTCGAATGATTTTGCCATTAACACGTTTACTGCCAGACTTTATATTTGGCCTTGTCCTGTGTGCCAAAAATAGTATAATATCAAAATGGTGTGTTTAATAAATTGGCAGGAAAATATTAGGGATGAGTAAACTCGTCGCAGGCAATGGGACAGTGCTTTTTATTTCCTCTGCCAAGTGCAAGTTTTATCGTCCGAATTGGTATACTGTATGTTCCGAAGGCACCCACACACGTGCAATCTTTTTTACTGCCGGCAAAGTAACACAACAAACATAGATAAGTCATATGCTTGTTTTCGTGTATCTCCTCCGAACTACCGGGCGTTAAGCCTGTGGTTCTATAATGTATAATAACAATGAAGTAATAAAAGTTAGAATGTTCCCCGGTTTTGATAAGTACACTCGTATTTAACAATGTATGACGATTGAACATTTTAACTGTTGTCTTGCTGTAGCACGTTTCACAGTGACTAAAGACGCATACACACCAAATCCGAATTTTAGATCGGATAATCAAAATAGTTTGTAATAATAGGGACACTGGCGTGCATTGGAAAAGCGTCCAAATTTCTGTTCGGATCTCATTTGAAGGCAGGTTATTAAGTGATGAATTCTTTCTCTGGTTGTTGAATGATACTGGCATTAACTGTTGTGATGTAGGTTTCACAGTGACCACTAAGGAGATAATATCTTCTGGCTTTTGTATATGATACTGCCATTCTGCCAAACCACTGTTTTCTACTGCGGTTATGTAGACATGTTGATTGAAACTGTTTTTATTAAGTTATTAGATTGTGTTAATGTAGATATTTTATTGACCACTGGGTGGTAATGTTTTATACAGTTGTTAAGTGACACTGTCTTATATGCAAACCACTATTTCTAAGAGATATGCAGTTAAACTTTTATGATAGATTAGTTTTTCATGAAGGTACAGTATTAAGATTTTGGGTGTATTAACATTATTTTTGCTTAACATAGTAACTGGTTGCAGTCTTACAAAATGTTTATTAACGTAATTATATCCATTTTATCATTGAATATTTCTTTAGAATCCTCTCTGACTTCAAATATCATGTGCAAAAAATCTCTTTAGGTTTTGTCAATACACCCTCCAATTCACAATCATTTTATCTGTTATAAGAACTTCCGTGTTATATTTTTGACCTCTGATCATCTTGCAAATGATATATAATCATCATATCATAAATACTCAATAATTCAAATTCACTTATTACCTGTATTGGTTGATCTTTTGCAAAAAAACCATTACAGATTTGTCATCACCACCTATAATTATAAAAGCTTAATTATTTTAAAAATGCCATGTTTAAATTGTGGATCCATGAGTATACACATCAATAATACATTATAATAATCACTGTCATATCCAGAATATTCAGATTTGTCTCATTACTTTTTGGTCAAATTGTGTTTCATTTAATTTCATTTATATATTGGTTGCCTCAATAATTGGTCTTGGAACTTCTAAAGAAGCCAGTGCTTAGAAATGACTCAGTGAGCCAGAAGTCCCAAACATTAAGATTAGAATGAACAAAGCTAATACAAGGAAAAAAATCACAAAAAGATACAATGCAAAAAAGACAAAAATATTTAAAATTTACCCTAAAGATAAGCTTTTTTATTTAGAAGCAAACTAGTTTTCTTCTTTTTTTTTTTGCAAGAAAACCATTAAAGTTTGTGTCAGTACCCCCTCTACTATTATAAACTTCCAGGCCATAATTGTGAATTATGTTCGCTTGAGCTCCCCATCAATCAAAATAATTACATTCAATTTTGATTTAAACCCTATGATTATTATTAATTATTGAATGTCCACTGCTGACTTTGCAACATAGAAACTGTCATAAATTGTTAGGATAGAGTACATATTTCCTTTCCCAGGGTAAGTACCCATAACATTTTTAATCAACATTCAGATGGGCTTGAATGCTTGAGGTGGCCTCTTAAATTTAAACAAGGTCACAAATGTAACAGCTTTCAAAGAAAGAATGTTTTTGAATTTTATAACTTGGATCAAATGAATTTGATTTGTATTGATTACAGGAATTGAAGAGCTTAGTGGTTAAGAGCTTGCCTTCTAATCCTAGGGTCCTGGGATTCCTGTCAGTGTTGCAGTCCACTCTTTAAACCTCATATTGAGATTTAGTTTGTGTAAAGCATCGTGTGTGTATGTTTTTCAGTCACCTACAAGTAGGACAGTGATATATTATCTATTGACTGTCCTTGGTGCATTCGTTGTGTGCCTAAATAAATAAATTTAAAATTAAAAAAAACAACAATTTTTATTGGTACAGTATATCATTTAGTTTAATCTGTTTTGTTTAGCCAAATTGTATAGTAGTATTACATTTCTTTAATAACAGACACATGTAATACAAATTTTTTTTATAAGAACAATTTGAGTCTAAGGTGAAATGTCAGATGAGTTTTTTATTTTTTAAAACTAGAAAAACCAAAAATGATGTTTAATGTACCTTATGTGCAGTGGGTGTGACTATGTAATACCATCTACAATACAGTACAGTAGATGTACCTACCTGTCATTTGTGGCCATTTTTTTCAGAGGCCATTTTTCCGGGGCCACTTTTACCTACATTCCAGTAAGTATACTGCTGTACAATAATAATTTTCTATGTTTGAAAAGTGTGTAACATAAGAACAAAATAATTACATTTTCAACCTGAAATCGGCCAAAAAATAAGAACACTGAGCCTCGGCAAAATTTTCTGGTTCTTATAAAAAAAAAAATGTGTACATTGTAACAATAATATAGGAATTTATAATTTTGCTAAGAAATAGAGCGCATAGTGATGTTGTTATTAAGGAACTTCTGATTACACAACAACAGTAGGATGTAGAGCGTATATGGTGTCACTAAAAATCTTCTGCGCATGCGAGAACGTTAAGTTCTCATCGCATGGATTCTAGGATGCAATTTGGCCAAATCTATGTATGTAGAGAACGTAGGACGCCTGCTAGGACGGTCACGCATGAGTGATTCCATTCTGTTGTCGCATAAATTGAAAGCATCCTATTGTCATCCCCTGATTATTGGATCTGTAAATTTTCCAAAATCAAAACAATATGTTACCATCTTCACTCCTGGAGCATATAACAAAATAGATTAATACATAATGCTACAACATCTGACCAGGTACCAATTTATATTCTTTGGTGGGAAGAGACAAACATAGATTAAAGTGCATTTCCCAAACACAAGTGAAATGCAAAGTTAATGTTCAATTGCTGACCTTAACTTTGAAAGCCTGAACCACAAACGCTATATTAACCGCTCTAATATTATTTTATGGATTTGAATACCTAAGTGACAAACAGATACTAGTACCATTATTTCTTGTGTATAATATGCAAATATAGTAATATTTTTTTTCCATTTTAACTTTCTAATTCTAATTCTGTACAAATTAGTCTTAAAAGTGCTTCTGTCACTTTTATATTGTTCTATAGCAAACTAATGTGGCTACACTTTTTATTTATCATAATTAATTCTAAAACTTAAATATTATAAAATAGAAATCCATTATTTTATATTGTTTATTGGCTGATCAGAGACAAAATATCTTTAATAATCACTATCTTGTATCATAAGCAGTTGTTTTCTGGATATTAACAATTTAAGGTATGTACAAGCGAGTTCATGACATCGACATCATTAATTTATTTCATTTTGCTACCACTTTTGACAGAATGGATATTTTATTGCCTGTAATTTTTTAAACTTAAAAGTTTTTTTCTGTAATTGACAATCAGAATAAGAAATTTAATACTAATGATATATTGTAGCTTGTTTCGGGGTTTTAAGCTTAAAGGGTATGACTATACAATCACTTCACTAGTTCATAAACTTTTCACCTCAAATGTTTCTAACAAGAATTTTCACTAAAATTTCAGATACGTGCTAATAGTAAATCAGTTGGTGAAGTGTTTAAAGGGACAACAAAAACATGTGCCATTGTTGAAAAATCTAATCAAAATTGATGGCTGTTTTTCAAAATTGAAAATTTATTTAGAATATTTTACATTCATATTAAGTGGCTGAGATTCTATATTTTTGTGGGACAGTAGCTTGAAATAACCCACTAATGCTAGGACCAGTGGGGGAGAGAGGATCCCCTCCCTGGATGGTTATGTGTCTGTGAATTGGCAAACTAGCCTAATGCAACCCTGAGCCACCCTGACACTTGCACGATTTTCGTGCCTGTAATGCAGCGCAAAAAAAAGGGCGCATTGGCACGCTTTGACATGCAATGGCACTACTTGTTTACGCATAGGTGAAGTATTGTTCATGTCTACTGTACCCGTTGTCTCACAATGATCTGTAGTGTCAAGCACAACACGCATCCTGCTGTCTTCCTGCATCGCCACACATTGCCCCGATGACTTCGCGTAAGCGCGATGTCGTTGTGGTAATTTTTATCCCACTTGGTGGCACGCTGTATATTTGGCGTAGATTTCACACCTACTTTATTCCTCAACTCGCTGTGGACGATACAACATGCTGATTGCCAGAAACACTCTAATTGTAGAACAGAGTAGGTGTCTATTAGTCTATATCTAGCAGGACTGTTACTTTTTAAGGAGCAGGAGAAAAGGCAGCAAGAGGAAGAGCATGACGCATTGACATGCACCGTCGGCAGTGTTCATGCTGAGTTTGCGCAGCGTCGGCGATCATTGATGCGTGCCAAACGTTTTAAAATTCTCTCTACGGCATGGCATGCACCCCCACACTCTTCACATACTCCTGATGATCTTTCCCAAAGCCTTTAATCATTTGGATGCCGAAGTGTGCACACCATTGTGGGAATGAAAATCGTGCAAGTGTCAGGGTGGCATAACTATCTAAAAATATGAACTTATATTTGGTACATTCCCCCCTACCTTTGGAATTTCCACCACTATTCATACTTCACATATTATTATAGTAGACCAGCATTGAAGTGGCATGATGAAGAGACTTTCTATGCATGTTAAAAGTATTTAACATCCTGAGTCATCCACTCAAGTTATCAGTTATGATATAGTACAGACTTGGCCTGACACAAAATCTACACACCCATTGCCCATTGAAGACAGGTTAATGGGAAAGGCTTCCTTTTATTAGAGGGCAAATGTATATTATTGTGCTCTAATTTTTAAGTAGTTTGAGGGTATTACTGTGCATGCAAGATGATACCAAATATGATGTTTGTCTATCAATGTTTGCCTATTATCTTTTTAACAGCAATGAGAACTAGAGGTTCCTGCAAAGTAGAACAAACATTCTTTTGTATTGTACAGAAGCAGGTCTAGAATTTTTTTAACTAAGGGTACCATTTTTTTTAGTGAAAATTGAGGTGTAAGGGGTGGCTAGCTATGGATTGCGGTGATAGGAAGGTGAAGGTGGGTTTGGTCGCACCCTCCTGCAAAAAAAACTGTGCTTTAATACAGTATATTGTAGATGAATGGAAATGTGTGTTCATTTTATGCTGTGTAACGAAATATCGTAACATTTTGTATTTACAATATATGTCAGTGGCAAATATAAAAACAAAAGAGACATCCTCCCTACATCTGCCTGTTATAAACATGATCAATTTAAAGTTCTTATGCAGGCTAGATGCAACCAGCCTGCATAACATTCTTTATATTAGTAAAATTACCCTTGTCTCACAGTCATTTTAATGGAGTGAATCATGCCCAGGAAATGTTTATCGCCCACAAGCTTTAATTTTGATGTGTCTACATTCATTTACATGTGACAAGTAATATTTAGCCACTGTCTAAAGTTAAAATCTAAAACTGTATTTACATTCAATCAGTGATTAAATTTAGCCAAGTAAGACTATCCTTCATCTTGGTCACACACAGCTTTAAAGTTCAGGTTTTTTAAAAGGTGTGAATAAATCCTGTTACTTAAAGGATTTGAACCCAGAAAACTGGATTTGAAAGGTGATCATTAAGTCACAGCTCTAATATTAGCTTTTAAGCAATAGTTTAAAGAGTCAAAATCTTCTGACATGGTTATCCAGAAATTTAATTTGAAGTGAAATGATTGTCCAGTATAGTTTAAGAAAAACATCAGTTTAGAATTTGAATGATACATTTATCTTGGAACTCAGTTTAAAGTTGAAAAAAATCCATCCGGATTTTGTCGTCGGTTCCTAAAGATATCTACTCTCATTCTTTTTTATGCTTGTCAAAATGTCAGAAATTATCATGAAAAATATGTGATAAATTTATTTCATGTCTTGTGTCCATCTCCTGTCATTTATAAATATAATTTTGATATCACTTTCCAAGGTTTCATACTGTTTTAATTTGCATGATGACAATAAAGACATTATTATGAAGTGTTTTGTATATTAAGAAATGTTATATAGTTGGCTTTCTCATAGGTTCTATACTTTCATTTTCCTTTTATTGTCCATATATTTTTATTCATTCAAAAACCAACAGTGATGAATACTGCCACTATTAACAGGTTTAATAAACAATAGAATATAATATTCCACTGTCAAGGAAGAATGCGCCTGAAAGTTAAAGGGACTATCTGACTCAGGTGTGTGTATATAGCAAGTCCTGAAGCTTAGTGCCATTTCATTCCTATCACTTCACTTTTGCTTTTTTTTTTGCTTGGTATGCCTGACGTTACGGTCATTATTGACGAGAGGCGGCCCACAAAGTATTTAATTAAGTTATAAGCCATTAAATACTCGCACCTAAGACTGAAACATAGCATGAGCCCCTCACAGCCCATCAACAGTGCAAGCTGGGATAACTAAGTATGGTCGAGGATGGTCAGCATGTGGCTCGAACTCCCGACCACAAAGTTCAGAACCGGAATGGTGATAGCTGTGCCAAACCACCTTCCCCAACCTCTTTCACACCAATTCAGAATTGTTCGCATTTATTAGAAGAATACCTGCACTTCACATATTATGTTGCTGAACTACATTTGTAATCAGGGAGATAGTATATTGTCTCCCTAGTGCAGTGGTTCCCAACCGAAAATTAATTGGTTCCACCAAGTCAAAAGGGTCCACGCTAAACTTAAGACCAATGTTCATGATTCCATTATTTTTCTTAACAGTGTGATGATAAATATCTAATACTGCTTATCATTAATAGGAGCCTTAATTATCAATAATGAAATAACTTTCATGTTGTACTTTGATGGCAAATCATCTTCTATCTAATCTTATCCTATTGGTGGGATATCGACAATGAATAAACCTAGACTTGGGAGCAGGGGTTTAGCCAGAAAAATTAAATAGCTAAGCTTATGCTTGGGAGTCTGTGTATGCTTTTAACTTGTCACGAGGAGTCCGCGAATGCAAAAAGGTTGGGAACCACTGCCTTAGTGTAATGAAATGAAAGTTTATTTAGAGTATCTATTGCCATATATTATTTCTATTATATACTGTAATATATCTGGTAAACTAGTTTCTCAACTATTAAAAAAAATAAATTCATGTATGATTTATGTATAATAATTAATAATTTTATTAAACTTTTTGAAAACATTAAAATGTTGAATTGTGAACTCTTGGAATTTTAGTTCACAAAAAAAGAGGCCAACATATTGATTGTGGTAAATAGCAAATTGTTGTAGTAATTAAATCTTAATACAAGTAGGACAACTATGGTATGTGCAGGAAACCATATGACCCACCACCACAAAATGAATCATTTTGCCCCTCCTGTTTAATTGATGAAATAGTTGGAATCTGGATTTTGGTGAAAATAAGTTGTGTATGCTGAACTAAGGAGATATTAATGTTCTTGGTTTTAATATACACTTCTTTTTTTTTCCCTTTTTTTTTTTTAAAACATTAAAATTTTACCCAGACTCGGTGTTCTGATTTTTTTGCCGATTTCAGGCTCAGAATGTTCTTATTTTGTTCTTATTTTTACACACTTTCCAAACATAAAAAAAGTATTACTGTACAGTAGTATATTACTGTACTCTATGTTAGAGGGTATTACATAGCCACACCTACTGTACTACCTTTAAGATATGCATAATTTATGTTAAATTTTCTATTTTTTTAAATATAAAAACCTCATTTGACATTTTACCTCAGCCTCAAATTGTTCATATTTTGCAGGGACGTCGATCCGTGGTGGAAAGTGGGGGGGGGGGGGAGAAAATGCAAAATAAGAATGCCTTATGCCATAGGCCCAAGCCTTTGTTGGGGGCCAGGGGAGTGCCTAGGGCCCAGGTGAGGGTCCAGGGATGAAGCCCCCGGTAGCTATGGTGCCTATTTAGCCTGGGCTCCTTGAATCTGCCACTGACATACTCATTAAAAGTTTTTAAAATTATCCTGGTAATCATAATTATGCCCACTTATATATTTTGTGCAAACTAACACTCTAGCTAAGATCGGTGGATGGATTGAAGAGGGACCAAGATTATATAAATGTCTTCACGTAGGTCCCCTAGACCAACTATGTTGTACTTAGACAACTACAGACCAATGAGCTGTAGCTTTATGAAAGGAAACAAGCTGGAACAAGAGACAATTTTTTTTATTTACCTGGCCTTTATATGAATTATACTTTTTCTCCCTATGGACATTATATATGATATCTCCCAGATACATTCATTCTGATATATTGTACCACTTGGCAAAATGGTTTGGCCAACATATATCCAGATCAACAGGTGCTTTTATAACTGTAACAATTCCTTTACTATATGTTGATTGATTGTCCTAAATATTTATGGTCCTAAATACCCTGAATTTTTCCACCACATGAAACCTGCTCCTTTAAAAAATTATATTGTGATACTTTAACTTATCTAACTTATAACCTTAAGTTATTAGCTATTTTCTGTGGAGGTGTTCGCCCCAGCACAGTGGTTGTGCCACTATCGCACAGGACCACATCGAGTGGCCAAGACCCTCGTCGGGAAAGAAACCAATTATTCGTCCGGGAACACTGCTTTGAAAATAGTGTTACTGCCTGAGAATGCTATTTCTGGGCATTTAAAGGTGCATGTTCTTAAACTTTTGTTTGGACGCCTGCTGGGAATTTTGAACACTCATTGGAGACTATTGATTCTTTGATTTTTCAGTCTCTTTTGTGTTTTCTTAGACTTATTGCTTTTTTAGATTTTTCAAGTCTTTTTAGTGTACATTTATTTTTGTTTACCATATAATAGTTATGTCTAGTAATATTTTACAAATGCTGAAAGTAATTTCACTCATTGCTTTTGATTACTAGGGACCCTTGCTGTTTCACCAACATATTGATTTCCAGCATGCATCGCATTCAATTTTAAAAATCTTACTAACTTATGTTGAACTGTTTTACTTCAGTTAACACCAATATTTTTTATTTATCCTGAAAAGAAATGACATGTTGCAATTTTTCTGCCAGTAAGCATAAGTAGGGAATGTAAAAATGATTAAAAGTTAAGAGTTGTTAAAGTTCGTAGGCCAAGAACTATTTCCTCCTTTATATTGAAATGTTGATCCATGGGAAAAATACATTTCTTCAATGACAATTGCATCATATGACCTTGTACTGAGATGACACTGTTCACTCGCTTATTTTCTATGATTATTTTTTGTCTTCTTAGTAAGGATTCATTGTCAGACCTGCAAACAGTGTATGCTGCCAAATCACAAGTGCAATGACCTCAGGACAGGCTGTCATATCTGTGGAAAGTTGAACCACAAACGTAAATACTGCCCTCATAGGGAGAAAAAGTAAGTCTGTTAAAATTAAACACAGTACTATGGCTCAGACAGATGTACTTAGTGTCTATATAATCAATATTTTTTTTTTCTATTTGTGTGAAGGAGTGGAGTTGTAAGGGGATTTTCTTGTGTGCCTTTTAATCCATATCAATTATCCATATATTTTTTTAATATTTATACATAGAACTAAAAAATTTCAATAATATAGCAGTAGTTTTCACTATAGACACAGATTTTTTTTGTTAAAAAAAGGTATTTTATATTTTCACTGGTTTATGGAGATTTTTACAACAAATTTTAGTGCCCAAAAGAATTGGAAACTGTTATTTATACATCCATTTATTGTCAATTTTTCAGGTTATTGATTTTCATTTGGATGCTAACAGCTATACAAAGTTACCAAACAAAATATTTATTTAAATTAAGATTTAACTCAATACACAAAGTATATCTTTAAAATCTGAATAGTGCCGTTGCAATTTATTATCTTTTTAGTAATATTGTTTGACTAATTGCTCCTGCGCAACAATTAGCCATACTCATTGAACTTTTAGAACTTATTTCGAAATATATTCTCCATTTTTACGATTTTGTTTTATATAAATACAACCGTGAGAAATGTTTTATAGTGGCTGTAACACTGAAGGTGGTAGGTAGTAATATTGGCAATTATGGTTAAATTTATTCATGTTCTGGTTATTAAGCACAAATTAATTCATGTTCAGGTTGTTAACCACGGTAATGAATATACTTAACGCCAAAATTGGCTCTTCAGATTTAACAGGAAAGGAGGGAACAAGTGGCATATTTTTTCGTGTCAGTTTGACCTGTTTGTCAAAATAATTTTGATGTTTTTATGATGATTATTAAGGTCAAGGCTTTCTATGGGTTTTCTAATTCCATATTTTTACATTTTTTTGGGGGGGTTCGGAAAAACATTTTTGGATTTTTTTTTTTATTCCCCTATTCAAAGTGTGTTCTACAAATAATTTAGATATATTTTGTTGAGTAATTAATATTATATAATTTATATAGTATAACTTTGTTGGTTCATAATTGCATTCAAATTTTAAGGTGAGTTTTGCATTTTGTGTACTGTATCCAGTGCCTCAAGGGAGACAGTTATTCAAATATGTCTCTTCTGATATCAAACTTGTGTCAAATTATATAAAACAGCCAAGGTAAAAGAAATTACTGAATTGGTTATGTTAACTTTGTTCAAGTCCCTTATTTAATGATATTGAAGTGTAAGATTATGTTTTTATTTTGCTCGTATTCCGTATAGGTATTTCACTTTCCACAAATTTTTGTTTCTAATCTTAGTGATGTTACTGCTAGTCAACTTCATAGGTGTAGACTGAAGCATTTGGGTGAGGACGCATCTCCATCACCATGACTTCAAATTAGTTAGTTATTTAATGGGTTAAAATACTAAATATGATTACTATATTTAGTATTCATTGGAATAAGGAAATAGTCCTGTATTTTCAATGTTTCACACCTCCCAGGTCGTTTCGCACCCCGCCCCCTCCCCCTTCAAGACCAAAATCAGCCTATGCCTATGACCATCATCATCCTTTACACTTCAATTGAGGCTTGCTATCCAAAAAACAGTTTACTGTTTGTCGCTTATTATTAAACTGAGTAATTAGCATAAGAATGTGGCGGGATTGTATACTTTAGTACAGAAAAGCCATCTGTTACACATAGGCTATGTTCACACACACGGCGTAAGACTGGCGTAGCTTACGCCAGGCGTAAGCTAATTCACGGATTAAAATTACAAAGTGTTCACACAAACGGCGTTCGCTATATTAACGCTGGCATTAAACTAGTAGTAATATAGACCTATAGGTGAATAGTTTTAAATTTTAAATAATGTACGGGTTCTTAACTGTAGTAAAATTAACAGTGTATCAGTAAAACTTTTAAATCTGTGAATTGTTCGAAGTGAACTTATATGATTATTGTATTTTAAATGAACAATTTTACTTTGATTTTTCAGCTAGCATTGTTGGTGTTGCAGGTTTTAATAGACAGTTTAAATAGGTTAAAATGTCCTACAAAACAAGATCAACAAATCATATACATTATAACTAAGTAAGATATGCAATAGAAAAAGAACCCCTTTACCATTTCATTTATAGAGAGCACAGGAAAGAGACCAAAGTAGCTAATATATTGCAATCGTGATTGGTCTATCTCTTGAAATGAGGTCAAATCATTCAAGCATCACTGGCGTTAGCTCAGTGGCGTTAGCTAATCTGGGGTCTGCAGGTAGCGTTAATAACACCAAGGACGTGGCGTAGTGAGTGGCTTTAACAGCGCCACTGCCTAGTTCACACACAAAGGTGTACACTACGCCATGCTTAAGCCAGCCTTACGCCGTGTGTGTAAACATAGCCTTAACTTAATAGCAATAGTAAGTTGATTCCAGTATGTGACTCATCATTTTAAAAAACATTACAATGTGGAAAATAAAAATATATTAAAAAGTCAATTTTCATTTTTTGGTCACCAATGCGGGTTTTGGGAAGGCAATCCTCAGTTACACTTTTGTTTGTTTTTGACTCACATATATAACACATCCTCTCTGACAGCGTGAACCTACTATCAGTGACTCAAGATTACTGACATACTCTACTCTGCTTGTTTGCGCCCTCAGGAGTATTCTCGCATTAGCAAGATTTCCACTGATTGTGTCACCCTGGTTCAATATTTGTAAATAAATAAATACTGTGACAGTTAATATCTCTAAAGATGGTTGATGGTATATGTATTTAGCTTAACTGGTTTTCTGTGATTTTGTTTTTCTTTGAACTATTTAATATAATTGTAATCATTATTTTATTTGTATAGTACCTATGTAACACTTGTTTTTGCAATGATGAATAATAGCAATCCATATGCCCACATTTGACGTTTAGTGAACTTAATCCTTAAGTTCCCAGCTTATACTAGCTACCCATGGCACCAGGCAGGAAACACTTTTAAATTAATTAACTTGTTTACCTTGGCGATCGGCTCATGTTAAAAATGACTGATGTGGGCGAGATAGTTGTTTTTTCAGTGTTTTAAGCTAATTGGCTCCTGGCCCCAGTATCACTATCTATATCGACATCCTATGGGATTTAGTCCTCCCTTGGGAATGATTCAAGCGGCCTGATTGAATGTGATCCATAGATATTTGTTTCCTGGTAGATGCTTGTGCTCAGCCGATACATGGGAATATGTGTGATGTACTACCAGCGAGTCTTTGATTTGTTGAAAGTGAGACTGTTTACAAAAGCACTATTAATTATAAATGAGTGCTTTTGTAATTTGTTAGCCTACAAACAATTACAATCAATTTGATTTGTTATTAACTGTGCGTAGCTTACCAAATCATGCGTAATTGTAGCCGGCATCTTGACTAATCTTGTGACCTCTTTCCCTATATAATAGATTCTTGATGTCACTTTAGTCATTAATTTCGAAGAACCAATAGCAGTCTTAGCTTGAATTTCTTTTTTGGCTATTTCTTGTGACCAGCTCTTGGCAAAACCTTACATTTGTCATTAACAATCAAAATTGAGATTTTTTTTAATTTAAATTCTTTAGGTATTTAACATTGATTGAATTTATGAAAATTAATTATTATTGCCGAAGTTATACATATTTAATTCATTGGATATCATCAGCAATATAAGTTTTATAGAAACAGCTTTCAAAGACTCTTAAGTCAGTAATTTAATATTAAGGTGTGTATTTTAAAAAATATATATTTTAATATACTTTTCATTTAGATTTGGTAATTGATATTATTGATAGAATTTTTCTCAAATCTATTGTATAGCATAAACAGGAAAAAACCTAAAATTGGTCAAATACTGATTCTGGGGTATTGTAGCTGAATGCTGACAAATGTAATGTGAATATTTAAAAAAAAAAAATTTTTTAAGATGTCAGATGAGGGTGGAACAAAAATAAAAATAAAATTTTGTTTTCTTATTTAGCAAATGGTTTTTGCCAAAAACACCCAGAGGAGAAAATAGAAATATAATTTTATTGTTAAATGTCAACAGATGGAATGGTTAAATGCTTTAAATTTATACAATCAGGAAGAAATATACTTATCTTATTTTTGGAGATTTCAAGGCAGCGGTGGGCTTAATAAAAATAAATAAAAACATTTTTTGTGGCGACTGTTACGCTCATTGGCCAAAAATATAATTATATTTTTATTCAAAATCATCTTTATTAGCCAGCGGCGGGTTCGCTAAACATTGTTTGCAAAAAGTCTTGCCTAACTAAACAACCTCGACATCAGAAAAAAGAAATTAAATATGTCTATATGTATTATTGTTTTTCACCAACATTTTTCAACAAAGGAAATGCCAATTTAAATTATTAAAGTAAAAAAAAAAAGTAATTTTAAATTAATTGATTAAAATACGGATATGCGTATAGGCAGAACAATTATGCATTTGATTTTATCTGAAACTTGTGTTGTTTGGTTATGTGTGTTTACTGATTCATTTATTTATTGAATTCATTTAATCTTAATCTCGTCCTTCCTACAATATTAAAGAAAAAGGCATAAAATATTTGATATCGTCTGTTACACTTGCTGTTGATTTTGGTTTTGATTCTTTCCTTTCTATATGTACCATAGTTCCTCCAGTATAAGCCTACCTCATTAAATATGAAATCGGGAAAATTTTGGAAGGGTCGGCTTATATTCCTGTTCATGAAAAAACTTATTCAACTTTAGAAATGACCAATATATAGTCAAATTTTCAATACTACTGTACATACCCTATATAAAGCCAATCTTTGATATTATCATAGAGCAGGGGTGGGCATAAAAATCGATCAGAGTGCCCAAGTGAGCTTTTGATTTAACACCGAGGGCCGCACCCAAACTTTGATGTTCCAGTGAGCTTCCAAAACCTCCAATCACTGCTTTTACATCACCTTTATTCTCAGTTTTAATGTTTAATAGCAGTAATTCAAATGTATTCGATGTGCATGTGTACCATACAAGATGTCTGCCTTAGATTCAGCCAATCATAGTATGCTAAAGCATCATTTTAATGGCACCCTCAACTTATCATTAAAGTTTCATATACAGCTATGTTAAAACTTGAGTGTTGCGGTGTTGGGATCACTATTTCAATTTTCATTTCTCAGTAATTTATTTTTAAAGCAGATACTCCACTTAACCTCTTTTGGCTATGATAGTTTAATAGCTTTATGGATATTGTATAACAATGATCCAGCATGGTTTCCCTTGATGTAGTTGAACTTGCCTAAGTCGAATCCAAAATGACATTTAAAAATTATTCAACTTAGGTACAATTCGACTTTTTGTTAATGAAAACACAAGAATTTGGCATGTAAAACGAGATCGACTTAGAAATTTGAGGTAAGCAAAGTTGACTTAGGCAAGTGTAACTGTAGTTATAAAAAAAGAATCTGGTGTTTAATACAAGTTTTGAACCTGGGAAATTTGGAATAAAATGCAGGCACCAAGCTACTATATATTATATTCATTTTTTGTCATTCCTATTTCTTTGGGTGTGGTTACATAAATAAATATTTTTAAATGTAGAGAAGTTTAAACATTTTTATTTATTGAACAATAATTGTTATGTTTTTCTTTATTGTGTATATCAATATAAACCAGATAATGTTAAATGTATTAATCAAGTAAAATAGGTTGAATGTGTCTTCAGTTAAAATCGTGCACATGATTTCATTGTTGACACTGAACAGCGCTAGCAAAACTTCCATCCTCTTTTTTGAAAAAGTACATTCATCAATTAACAAATGAAAGTTTCAAAAACAACCGCCCTCGATCCGGTTTCCCAAGAAGGTTTGGAATTATTCATGGCTCTTCTTAATTAGATAATTACCTAATTTTAATGGCTGATGAAGGATGCAGTATTGGTATTTATGTTTTTATGGGATGTTTCCTTCACTCAGAAGAACATCAGGTGAAGGACGTGTAATGCTAAGGCCTTGGCCATATCCTATCATGCTAACAGGTTGTCACAAATGGTGTACTAAACCTACGATTTTTAATATGTTTTGCATATATTTTATGACAAGTTGGTTGCTCTCTGTTTGGCCTGGTCATTCTTGAGCTTGAGCTAGCAATGGCTGATAGAACAATGTGGCGTGTCCAAGTGTCGTCTATAATACGACCGCGGTCAATGTATGATGATGATCACCATATAAATTTTCTGATAAATATTTGTAGTATTTTGTACTCAAATTGATAAGATTAAAAATGTCATTTAACTATAGAATGATATCAATTAAACTGAATTAATCACAAAATTAAATAAAATATAGCAGTTGAAAAATAGAAAGACATACTAATAATTGAGAGCATATTTTTGTAGTATTCTGATTGGATTAACTTTCAGATTCTGTATTTATCAATAATTTGTCGTTTTACTATGAGACTACAATTTTCTAAATCATGTTGCAAATCTAATTACTTCTGTTAACCTTCGGAGGAATGTATCATTATTGTTTGCTATGTTATTGTAATTACATTAAGCTTCTGAACACGCTATAAAACATTCATGCAGGAAAATTTATTATAGCGCCAAATAATATGTACTACCTTTAAAAATGCTGATGACAAGATGACCATGCTATAATGCACTAATACAAGAAAAAATGATTACAACTAAAAAATGTACAACCTTTGAAAATGCTGATACGAATATAGAATATAACATGCAATAAAACATGAAACTTTTTTTTATGCAAAAAAAATATGCAATCCTTAAAAGTGATGAGAATTTGAAGACATTATGAATACTACAGGAAAAGTGTTTATAACTTGAGCAAGTGATGAAATGACATCTAGTAACAAAAAAATGATTTAGACTTCTGACTCCAACATATTTTTATATTGAATGTGATTCTAAAAACAATACTTTATTTAGATTTCACAAAGTATAAATGTATAGAAAGTAGAGTGCATATAAATATTGAAATATTATTATGCAATTATAGTCTAGTTCTGAGGATAGTGTAGAAAATACTTAGAAGCCGAAGGAGCCATTATTTCCTGGAAAAAAAAAATTGCCTGAAGGCAATTTTTCAAAGAAATATTGACTCCTAAGGCTTCTATTTTCTGTAGTGTCTGAATTAACTTGACACTGTGGTGGACGACGAGAGTTGTTTAGATGGATATGTGCACTATATAAAACTACACTATTATTATTATTAATTTCTTAGCAAGTATACACACTGACAATTTTAGAAACGATTAATGATGAACCTTTTTGCTAAGCTCCGCCCCTTGGATTTTGTTGCTTAGGTCCCATAGAAAGAGCGTAAGTGTACGTATACAAATGCCTTTGTGGGACACGTGTCTGTTTTTCAGGCAAGCACGTAACCTTATCGATGTTCTGATTGATCAGTTGTTAAGATTGATTGACACTTTCGAAAGGTTCATAGATTTTGGTTGATAAACTTGAGTTCATTATTAGGTAGGCCTGACATCCTGGTCAACATTCGTTAAAGAGTATATGCAGTGTAAATGCTATGATGAATTTAAAATTCAAATTCAAAATATCTTTATTTGTAATCAAGGTATGCATCGATTGAATTAATACTGAAATGTAAGACAAAGCGGAAATTGAAAATTGATAAAACAATGAAAATACAAAAAAATAAAATAAAATTAGAAAGAATTTCATTATTCATTAATATTGACTTATTTACAAATTTTAATTAATTTACAAAAAATAAACTATATACTGGTACTATATACTATAAACTATGCATAACCTTGTCTATATGTACACCCGTTGTCGATAAAATTGGTGGTAGCTACTGTGTGTGCTGAACCAGGGGTGGCACCAGGATTTGCCCGACAAGAGGTCCAATGTCCCCAATGGAGGCCAGTGGCCCCCGCCAAGAGCAAAGTAGGTGTGGTCAGGCCTAAAATCTTTTGAAATTGGGCTGAGGGCGAAGCCTAATTTAGGGGTAACTATTATGTAGAAAATAAATATAATGTTTTTTTTCTCCCCAGCGAAATGCGGTATTTCTCACCGACGGCCCCACGCTGGCGCCACTCCTGGCTGATCCGTGAAGCTCATTTGGTCCCCCAGCTCAATTCCCATCACAAAGTATACACTCCTTAGAATTTCGTTTGAATTAAATCCAATCCAATCTTTCCATTCTATGCGATATACATTAATAATAATAAAAATGTTGGTATAGCTTTACCAGTCACTTGAATCATAGCCGAACATGCACAATATGTGAAATCTTCCCACTCCCTTCGGGAATATTCCAGTCGTGCCACAATTATTTGTACAACATGCAATTCATATCTAGGTACTGTCATATAAACACTTTTGGTGGAGTGAATTGGTACAAATGAGGCACTTAGCCCAAGGACACAACAAGTGGTCAGTCTGTCCAGATATCTCAAATGAAGTCCGCAGTTTTACAGATACCACATGCTTTCACATTATATTGAGTTTGAAAGTTTGTATTTGATTTAATTCAACTCAACCTTGATAATAAAAAATGTCTCCTGATAATACTTGCTTTTAGGCTGTCAGCTAATTTAATTTGATTTTTATTTATGAAATGTATGTCTAAAATCATCCTATCATAAACTGGAAGATTCTGCAATCGCACTAAACTTAGAGGGGAAGATATTACCAAGAACATGTGTAACATTCTAATGGATAAATCTTACCGCTGTTCACACTTAAATTTTTTGAGTTGTTTAGTTTTACTGCAAGAAATGTAAACGAGCCATGAAAATAAACTATTGAGGGAACTAATCCTTGTAATGATACACATCCATTTGAGTAATGCTCAAAATGACTTTGAAAGTTTAACCGAGATTCGTGTACGCATTGGATTTATTTGTTGTGCTAACACTAACCAAGTGGCACAATCCACTTGGTTGAACTAACTGCTCGTCTCAGTAGGTTTTCGTGAGAAAGATTCCAGGGCTGTTTGCACTGGACTAACTATGGTAAAATTAACCAGCATCTTGGTTAATATTACCAAAAAAAAAAAGTCCAGAGCAATTGTGGCTCAAAACATGTAAGTTAGGTAAATATTTCCTACATACAGTATATGGAGCTAGCAATCAGTACATTGGTGTTCAAACCTACCAGGTACCCATTTTAGATACTTCGAGTTGAGAGAGTTAAAGCGTACGTAAAGTGTTTTGCCCAAGGATACAAAAGTAACCCACAGCAATGGATTAAAACCCCCAGACTCCAAGGATATCTTCTGTAACTCTTACTCATTCCCCTCCTACTATAAACCTTAATGAAACCCCTGATAGTAATCCTTTGTTCTTTGTTAAGTAATCCCTATACTGCTGAGATCAGCTAAAACTGGGATGATTATGTAAGAGTGATGTCTGCAGCCAGTCAGATCAAATAAATAAAGTGCTTGAAAACGAAAATAAATTAAACTGAAGGTGCACTACCAGCATCTCTTTACTTACAGAACTTCACTGCCATACGTAGGAGTCACAGCAACTGCTGACTGGAGCAGCAAAACTCATGCACTGATGTCCCCCCAGGAGGAAATAGTGGGTGTGGTCTGGCACCGCTAAAAACCTTTCAAAAGTGGTCCCCGAAAGTATGACAAATTAGGGGTTTCAAGCTTATTTAATCGATTTTATAGAGTCTATTAATATGCGCAAAATACATATAATTTAAAAAAAAATTTTTTTCTCTCCTACGAATCCCCCCCCCCCCCCGGCCCGTGTAGCGCCCTAGATGCATGATAGTGGAGTGATGTTATCAGGGTTATACTGTAATGAATTTTATACATCATGGTTGCTTGTTGGATTTTATACAACCTTTGTGGGGTAAATCGTAGTTGTTGAACTAGAAAGGAAACAGGCATTTCTCTTTTATAGTAGGCAAACACAAATCTGTCAGAGTTTCTCTGTAACATTTCTAATTTTCTGCTTGCATTCCAAATTTCACTTGCAAGTTGCGGTCTTACAATAAGTGTACTAGTACTAGTGTAGTCTGTGCTTTTACTTCTTGTGTACAAAGATATAGTGTTCTTCTTATAGTAACCCAAGAGTTACTGTACCCAAGAGAATCCAAATACAGGTCTCCCTCCAATTAATGGCTACCTCCAATTAAAGACCACTTTCCTATGGTGCCATATTATCAAATGTCTTATTTTTATTATTCTAATTAGAGACCAAAGCTGCTAAAGGGCCATGTAAGCCCAGGTCCCAGAAATGGTCTTTAATTGGATGGAGACCTGTATTATGATACTAATTAATTTGCATTTAAAAAATATTGTAATACATATGTTATATTATTATACATTGTTGAAAATGCATTGATACTTTCTTGTATTGTGAAAATTATTAAAATTTATGTTTTTTGATTATAATTTCTTGGTGAATATCTTGGTGGGTTCCATAAGTTGATTTTTTTCATATAAAATATATATTCTATTCACATGCTGAAAAGTTCTTCTTTATCGTACCTAACGTATAAAAAGTGAACAAATTGCTAACATGTCCAGTTGTAAACGTATATATCACACACGAATCACAGACTTTCAAAATTGTTGTCTTTGAGTCACAAAAAATGTAAACATTTCAGTCTGTATTACTAAAAAAATACACAAGTGTTAGATTAAGTTTTCAAGTGTATTTGTTGCCGAAATCCTTTTGGGAATACAGCCATACATGTTAATTAAAACCGTGGCAGAAGATTCTGGTAGTATAGGAAGATGTACAGATGATGAACCACATAGTTCCCAAGATATTTTGATACTTAATCTTTTCTTAATCCAGTGAGTATTAAAACATCTCATGTGGTTATTAATCCTCTATGCTTTCATTTCAGTGTAACTATCTGTCAAATGTTGTTGAAATATCATTTTGCATTTGCATAGCAGAGTCATGTGGTTTTGATTTTCTTTTCCCACGAGACCGCACTGCCAAGGTTTGTTAGACGTCGGGAACTGACTCGACGCTGTTTTCGTAAACTGTCTTTCCGTTGGACCTTTTGCATTGCAAGCAACCAACAATATCTTGTCATTGGTCCTGTCAACTTGCGATCACTGAATCATAACCAATTTCATAAAAATACTGTATTTGATTTATTGTATCTTTTGTCTCATATCATTCTTATCTACATTTTTATAAGTTAACCCGCTGTAAAAATATTCATGTTAATTCAATTTGTCAAACACCAATTGCTTCTCTAAATTTAAATGTTAAATTCATTGATTTTTATTTTTTTTCTTTTAGAAACAGCTGAATCAATCAATATTTATATAAAATTCTAACAATTTTATACAGCTGTATATAATCTTTTATTTGAAGGTTTGCATGGCAAAGTAATAATATATATTAATGCTTGCGGTACACCACGTAGATACTGTAATAATTAACAAGTTGTTCAAAGCATGGAGCAGTTCATGATCTCTGAATCATGTATAAAATGTTATGTAAAACCAAACTCAAAGAGAGTTGAAACTCTTTTATAATATCTATTAAATTTTTTGCTCAAAAATTATTGTAGCAAAAACTTTTGAAAATTCTCACCTTGTTCATTTTTTAATTATCATGAACTTGCTTGGTGTTTCGGTTTGATGGACTCTGTATACTGCATTTTTTAATTTGTTATTTGTTTTTAGATTAATTTTAAAATATCATTTTGCACTGGTTCATGATCAGCATCCTCAACTGTTGCAACACACATTTTTCAGATCACCAATTACTGGTTCATTAGCATTCATCAAAAGATGTGCTTTTCATATCCATTGTACTTCTGAGGCGTTAGAATTGACAACCTAATGTCGTCTGCTTGTTCAGCAGATGATCGATGACGCAGTTTGACAGCAAATACGCTACTGTATCCAACCAGAAGTCACCTATATGGTTATTGCGTAGTCACGTCAAGAATTCCTAACACACATAGGGTGCCATTCAGGTTGCTCAGCAGGTGGATGTAACCAAATTGAATGGGCGTGTGCCTCAAATGAAACGACTCAACCACAATGAACTTTCCTCTCATTGTTTGTTTACTTACAGTTTAACTTCATTAGTAGACAAGATGTCCTAACTTTCTATCTTTCAAATGACCTTGGAATTATGATATTTATTTATTATTATTATTATTATTGATTTTCCCAGAATTCTCAAATAATAGAGTAGAAGCATAATAGTTTTATTTATTATATAATTATTTCCACCACACTCCATTGCACACAGGAGGAACTTGACACAATTAGAGGATGCATATACAGTATTATATTACAATATGTGTTTCTTTAATTGAAAAATTTTGATCACACCAAAACCAATATTAACATATATTTCAGCATTTGTTAAGAATACAGTTCAAAGTCTTTGGTTAATACAGGTTTATTACTAATAATAATAATTTTAGATTTATATAATGCTCACTTTGAGAATAGAGGCTGTTAACAGCAAAGTAAAGAAGATCAAAAAAATATATACTGTGAACCTACAGTACACTAACAGACCACAAAGCAGCAAAGATCAACCAAGTACACTATTGCACAGTTCTTAATGTAAAATGGGAAGCCTGCCAGTATAACTCACATTGTGCCCAAAGGATAACAAAACTAGTATAAGTAAAGTAAAATACATTTGCCTTATACCACAAAGACCACATCACGTTCTAGTAAAAAGTTATAGTTGGTTGATAGATGCCAAAGTTTCAACAATGCTTGCCTGGTAATGGCTTCCAGTATCACAACTCATCTTTTCTGTTAATTTATTATAAGTTTATAAACAAATTTGTGTTGCCCAAGCCCAGCCAACCCAAATTGTTTTATATTTTCCACAAGAAGAAGACCAAAATGCTTGTATGATATAACTAAAAAAAAAGGCATGCACTTTTAAATTTTTGGTTGATTAATTTGATACCTTAATCATTGATTTTATCTTAATAATTGCCATTTTACAAATCACCAAAGCATTGGAGGAGTGATACAAATACTTGAAGTAGAGGTAAATAGCTTGATGGTTAAGGTGCTTGTCTTCCAATCCCACGATCCTGAGTTCAATACCTGTCATGGTAGCACTGTAACAGGATTTTTTCCTCAACCAAAACAACTCCACTTCTTTAGCCTCATAATGTGACTTTGTGTATGTAGAGCATCTTGTTTTTATGTTTGTCTTGTCAAGGCATATATGTACAGTATGCCATTTGCAAAAGTGATTAAGTTTCCTGTTTGGCCTTGGGCGTAATAATAATAATAATAATCATAATATGAAATTACATCTACCAATTATTATTTACCTTTTATGAAGATATATTTTCTGTGTATTAAATTGACAGGTTCATGACCAGCGTAATTGAATATCAGTTGTTGTTTTCATAATTTGTTACTTTTCAAATTCACTTTACCCGAAAACACCAAGAGCAGCAACTACAAAAAATAAACAGATGATATCTACTAAATTTCCTCTTTAGGCCATTAGAAATCACTGAGCATTTTTCTTAGCCAATCAGCTGTTAAGGAAAATTCTCATCAACCAATCAGGCGTATTGTCTTATTCACTCCAGTAAATCAATGTCGCAAATTACTGATTTGCTTTATATGTTTGTCCAACAGAGCATAGCATTGCTGGCTAGATATATTTATTTACTTCTGTTGTGTAAAACCTTCTGATTGATTGCTTCTGGATTCGGGAGTTTTTTTTGTAGCTATCTTACCGGCCACAACATCTGATTTACTATTTATTTACATTAACTTCAAAGGATTAATTCATCACTTTGTGCTTGTGAGGTTAAATTCCAGGTAACTCCATTAGGTTCTAAAAGTCCATCCAACTATCCTTTGAGACTTGCAAAATATTTTTTGTCAAATCTCAGGTCAATGTTCTTTGTGGCGTGATTTTCTTCATAACGTCCCTCTGGAAGATATGCAAACATAATGTCCTACAACCATGCTTTCATCATTTTTCCTTTTTCCTTTGTGTTCCATAATCTTCATAGCAAAGTGTGAAATGTTGAAATATGACGTTTTTACCACAAAAAAAAAGTAGTTTGTTATAAAATACAATTCATCTTAAAATATAGTGAAGAAAGTGTCTAGAGTTGTTCATCATAGATAACTAATATATACCGTATATATTCGAATAAATGCCCTCTTTGAATAAGCACCCCGTTCAGAGCCTCATTTGGAATAAATGCCTCCCTTAAATAAACACCCCTGGGCATTCATTTTTTTCCCCCAAATAACCCCCCCCCCTTTCTGAATGATGTAAACAAGTTTAATGGAATCAACTTCATTCTCAACACATTCTATTTATTATACTCCAGTAGACTAACATTTTTTTCTAACCTGGTTGGGATCAGTAAGTCTTTATGATCACAAAATATCACATTTTGACGATGTTTTATGTGTTGTAGTTGTTCCACATTTACAGTGAAATTATGGAGTGTTTATTTCAGTATATACTGTACATATCCATTTTACACTAAAAAATGTCTGCCTCGAATTAACACCTCCCTTGAATAAATGCCCCCCCCCCTTCCAAAACTCTTCTCAACAAATAAATACCTTATAAGAATTAATAATTGGTCAGTTTTATTATATAAAATACATTAGTTACAATGACAAAAATTTGGACTTATCATAGGGGATGCACATTAATGTTATTAGCATACAGGGCGATTTTGCAACATTCAGATCCTCACATGGTAATTCACAATTTTATCTTCAGTCATTTTCATAGGATGTAGTTTGGTTCATTCAATATTGTACAACATTAAATTTTGTTGTTTGTCTCAATACTGCTTATTGTTTTAATATTAGCATGTGAACATTATAATATAGTTAGATTCTTAATTTAATCAGAACTATTTCCAGGAGTTTTGTTAACATGCTTCTTGATAATGTCTTTTTTCATTAGCATATTTACTTCATTTTTTTTATACTGCACTCGCAAAAGACAAGCTGGTTCGCATTAACGTCAAATATCCTGCGACAAAGATGGCATTTGATGAACGTCTGTACAACACCAGATGCATACACTACAGTTTCCAACTTTTTCATCGCGGAAGTTGTTTTGATCAATATGAAGTTAATAAGTTTTTAACATCTGGATTTAGTTCTACAGTGTTCAAACTTCCACTGGATTCACTAGATTAATTTAGAAATTTAGTTGTACTACTACTATTTGAGGTTTTAGACATGTGGAGAATGTAGCGTCAGTTGAAATGCTTACCATTCAAGCTTTAGGTTCTGGATTAAAATTAGTTAGAACTCTTTTTTCCCCTTTTAACTCTCATTTATTCTCCATAATCGACTTAGTTTTAATATAGAACATTGAAAATTGAACTTGTCGGATGCAATAGAATTAAAATTATTTTTTAAATTATGATTTTTTTTTTCTAAATAATATGGTTCTTCTGTTTTTAAATTTATCAACCATTTGATATTCAAATTGTTTTTTTTTTATTGCAAAAGTCATTTTCAGTGTAACCCACAAAAGTTAGAAACTTGTTTCTGGTCAGATGCTAATTCTAATATAGAATTTCATTGTTGCAACAAGTCAACAAACAACAAACAAACAAACAGTATATGTCTCCCTCTAATTAAAGACCCCTACAATGATAGAAACTCCAATTGAAGACCACATAGCCCCAGATAAATGTTTATTTTATATCTTTTTAGTATTTTTCCAAATTAAACACCAAAGCTGAAAAGACCATGAAAACCCCAAAGTGGTGTTTAATTGGAGGGAGACCTTATTTTTTAAGTGTTCTTTTTAGTTCGATGAGTATGATCTAATTTATGATCCTTGTTGCAACCTAATTTTTACCTCATGCTTATGATTTGCAATACATTTACATCCTCCGCATTACCTCACACTTCACTCGGTATGTATTAACTTGACATGAATGTTTACCACTCTTTCCAAGATATGTTTTTCATTGATACCAATAGTCGTGGTGATTCCATCATACTTTTGCCCTCCCTCTGGCTAGTTGGAATCATCCTGTCCAGTGGCCAGTTTTACAAAGATGGTTGGAATTAAGCTATTACTTTGATTTTATTTATTATTTAATGCCTTTAAAAATTACATTGTTGACCATGTTCAACAAACTCATATATTTACAATCAATACTCGTCACACAGATCATGTGAAGTTTATTCACTCTTTTTCTCAAACTAGTGGTTTAATAATATATATAATAATACTGTATTAAATTATTTAATATTTTTTGTCCACGATATTGGGATACTATTCCTTCTGAAAATCGGGACGTTCTGCCAATTAATTAAAATTCATTTCTAAATCCTAATCTTTATACTCCCGACATATAACTTGTGTGTGTGTGTGTGTATATATATATATATATATATATGCTTAATTTATTATATATATCCTAAATCTGTGTAAATTGTACTATGGTTTTTATTTGAAATGGTGTTCAGGGAGACAAACTTCAATATTAATTCAGTTTACTTTTTTGGAATCCCTTCTTCGCATTGTATTTTTAATTGTAATATTTGTTTGTTTGTTAAGCTTGTTTTATGTGAGAAAATAAATTAAATTAAATTAAATGAAGAAACTCAATCATTATAATTTAGAGTTTTCAGACAAAAAGTGTATTCTTTTATATTTACGTATAATGATGTTTCAAAGGGCTAATTTCTTTATTTTAAATTTATTTAAAGCCAGGCTTCATAGGGGTAAAAATATATATGTTGTACAAGTTAATATTCAATGGAGGAGTGTTAGAAGAAATAATTGGTAAAGCTAATGCAGGGGTCCCCAATTTTGAAGAAATTACTTCTGCGAGATAACACACCTCCCATTTTTATGGAGTTTCTTGCTTGCTTACAGGAGTCTGGGAGGCCGTCCTGATTTCTGGGAGACAGCTTCCTGGAGACTTGAAACCCTGGCTAATGAGATATTGATACCGAGTTCTGGATAATCAAACCCTAGTGAAAAGAAGCCACAAACTCCCATTTCCCTCCCATTTTGAAAAATTCAAATATCTATCTTTATATTAGACATTCTAAGAAATTTCTTCAAATATTATTAGAATATTCATTTGTCACACTACTAATAACAAAATGTCTTTTCCTCCTGAGCCTTGTATTAATATACTTGACACCATACCATGAATTTTATCCATGCAGTAATCATTTTACCGAACTATGTGTTATTGTCTGGCCCCCCCCCCATTTCAGATTGTCAGTATGCTTGCGCAACACAACAAATGTTACTGTAGGACTTAATAATGGAATTTATCTGTTTAATGGAATTATCATTTTCTATTTTTAGCTCCGATGAGGTCTTCTTAGCTCTACTGCCTCTGTTATACTGAGGCTAATTGATTAATAGTTGATTGATTAATAGATCTTAAATCTACTGCCTCTATTATACTGCCCTCATGAGGGGCTCTAGAAACTGTTGGCAGATCAGAGCTTTCAAGATTACGAGAACTTGTTTACAAATACCGGTACGTAATTTTCTGGTGTGTTTATTGGTAGGGTTTTTTGCAAGATATTGTTAGACGGGAACATGGCATAATCAGAAAAACATGTCATTGCTTTGGCAGGATAGACCACCCCCTCAAAGCATCATTGAAAATAACTAAATAAGTAATATAGGGCCTATAAATTGTTAATCAGTACTTAAGTTTGTTTTTTTTTTGTTTTTTTTAGTGTTTTTTCTACTGTAAGTTAATGAAGTTTGAATGTTTGTTTTATCGGTAATAGAGATAAATAAGATGGGATGTTAATTTTACTCCTCAACGGTTTAGTCATTCCACTTTCCTTCCTTTCAAAGTTCATTCTAGTCTTATTTTCAAGCCTGTGGCCTACATCTCTCTTGCTGTCTCATCAGCAAATTTGTCTTGGCTGAATTGATTAAAGATGTACGACAATGTCAATGAAACTACACATTATTCTTGTGCGAAAGAAGATTGTAAATGTTCTTAAAGTCTGCATGTGTCTTGTGTGAAGAGCAAAGATCAGGAATATTAGCAATGATTATCGAAGAAATAAGATACTTATGTGTATAGCTCAATATAACATATTGTACACCTCTAACAAAAAATTATATTAAATCATGGAACTGCATCAAATAATTTATCAACTTAAAATGAGATACAGAATCAACCAACAGGTTTAAAAACTTGTTCAGTTCATCCCTTTAGCCATTAAGCATTTCAATCATATATTCAAATGGTAAAATGGGTGTAAAAAGTGAAAAAAAAATGAAAATATTCAAGAAATTACAGCACTAAGACAATCTTATACCAAGGAAATACACCTTTAAGGGTCAATACAGTGCAAACTGGAAACCCCCAAATTTTCCGAATCCAATAAACAGAAATACACTATATCCTGTTTGTGATAGATTCACATAACTTCCCTGCTTTGTATTTGCATATAGATATTAATACCAGATTTTGGTGTACCGAACCCCGACAATGTTTTTGCCAGGTTTTTGTTTGATTCCTGTTCTGTCTGGTAATGATATTGATTTAATGTCAGGAAATTGCACACTCTCAACTCGCCCTGGTGATTTTGAAAATATTAATCTTGTTAATAGTATTAGGCCAAAAAAAAAAAAAAAAAAATTTGGCCACGTTTTGGGGAAAAATCCAAAAAATGGGTAGGTCAGTAGGAAATTTTTTTTTTTTTTTTTTTTTTTTTTTTTTTAACCAAAAATATGTTTACGCTTAAAAAGTAGAAAATACACAAATAGTACAACAGTTTTGGATTCGCATCACGTACCATGCACCAAAATAGGCAAAGGTCGTGGCCCCCTAGCCTAGTCCAAGGCTATTTCAGCCTTATTAGCTCATGAAAAAAAAATATTGTTCCTTGTAGTCAAGAAAAAACAAATATATAAAGAAAATAAAAGGCCGACCCTGAATTTCGTAAAATTTGGGTCGGTCAGGTGTGGCGAACACAATAATTTTTTTTATTTGGCCTTACCAATAGTATAGTAAATCTGTAAAAAGTAATATTAAAACTAAACATAAAGCGGTATGAAAGCAGTGCATGAAGTATTTTTGGAAATTTCATTTCCTCAGTGTTAAATCAAAAATTCATGTTGGCCCTCTGACCCATTTTTATGCCGATCCCTCACTGTAAGCACTGACGAACTATCTACAATTTGTTTGCTTAAATTTGAGTCCAGAGTTTAATTATAGTTTGTTGGTAAAATTCAAAAACCTCTACAAAATACATCCAGTCCCTATATAAAAATAAATATTAATAATAACTAATAATAACAACAATAACTTTATTTGCATTGGAGTGGAGGAGTTGGTTAATGGTTAAGATGCTTGCCTTCAAAATTCTTGAGTTCAATAATTTTATTTTATTCAGTTTAGGTACTCGTCCACGATGTTACTAAATTATAAGTGGCAATTATTTTCAAAAGATAAACATACACACACGGTGCTCCACCAATATAAATCAAATTTATATTATAAGGCCTAGGGAGTGAATTTATTTTTTGGCCGTGGAAAATGTTTTTGTCCTGTCATCTAACAGGATTTGAACCCAGGACTCTTTAATTTTAAGTCAATTATCTACCACCAAGTTACATCACACCTTGTAAAACATCAGGATTTTTTGCACAAAATAACTCAACTTCCAAACCTGTGCCAATAAGAATTCTGAATGATAGTTCTACTGTAGAGTATTCGACATAGTATGTTGTAGTAAACATCACATAGTTAACGAAATTGAGCATACGTTATGGTATATGTGGCACCGTCACATTACTTGACGTCAGTGACGTAATACCCTGTACTTCAGTTTGGTAACTAGTTAAGTTTACTGTTATTGAAGATTTGTTGCAGAATTAGGCTACTTTACCATAAAGTCAATAGCTTAAAGGTAAACAAAATGTTGAATAGTAAATTCCTATCAAAATGCATAAGTTTAAGCTTATGATTGTTTATACAAGTACACCTTGACCTTCAACATAGTAATGCACACTTCAAACTGAAAGATGGCTTATTAGTGAGTGCACTGATTGATGTGAATTTTTTATAGTAATAAATAGCCTTATAGTGTCACCTTAAAGATCAATAAATCTTGAGTAATAACATTCTTTAATAAATCAGACAATTGTATAAGTTGTATGATTGTTTTCATGCCTTGACCTTCGACATAGTCATCAGCACTTGAAACTATCAGATGGCTTATTGTGAGTGCACTTGTTGATGGATGTGAATTAATTTTGTTTTCAATAGAATTAAAAAGCCTTTTCTATAGAGTGTCACCATAACAATCAACAATTGTTGAGTAAAGAAGATCCTGTAAAAATGCAGATGATTTTACCATGGAGAAAATAAAACCTATTTTATTTTCTCCATGATTTTACAGTGTAAGTTGTATAAGCTGTATGATTATATGTTTATTTACTTTTAACCTTCAATAGAGCAGGGTCGTAGCTGTAGAAAACTAAGGGTGGGAGATATACATTTTAAGGGTGGGTAGATGATCATTAAAAAACTCTAAATAATAAGAGTGGATGGAAAAATGGGTTATTAAGAGTGGAGGGCCATAAAATTAGCTTTAGACTGGGTGGAAAACTTCAAGGCTGGGTGGCTACACCCACCATCTCTTGAAAACCATTAGATGGCTTATTAGTGAGTGATCTTGCCATTAGATGTGAATTAATTTGTTTTCATTATTATTTGTATAGTGGGTTACTAAATAGATTTGCTTCTTTAAAGTAAAAGGTTTTTTTCTCAAATTAATGATTCATGCACCAGGATTTAATGAGCTTAAAAAAGCATTTAAAAATGACAGACTTAGCCTCCTTTCCCCACCTCAATGTGACAATCTCTGGCCGCCCTACTTAGATATACGCATCACTTCAAATGCAGACTGCTGGCTGCTGTCAGTGGCTTATCATAATATAATGTTTTCTTTGGCGCTAAGTTACCTTCATGACTATCTGATTACATCGAGTCCCCCTGGGACTGCAAATAGATTCCCATCATTCAGCATCCCTTAGCAACAGCCACCTAGCAATAAGTTTTTAACCACAGGGTCAATTTTTTAACAGCTCTCAAATCTTGTTAGGATGTCATGTCCTTCGTCGACTCTGGCGTTCTTTGCTTGTTGACACACGCACACGCACCTGGTTGTTGCGTCCTGTGTTATCTCATTCGTATTAAACAACACACAAAAAAGATGAGCGATATATAAAACTACTTTCAATTAATGGCTATGTTTTAGGACTGTTGTCAGTCTTGGGTGGAAGTTAATATGATGCAAAGATTTGTTTTAATATGGGAGGGAGGCTAGTTAAGATATATGGTACAAATACTGGTTGTGTAGGTGGAGTCTGGTGACTAAGATTTCGGGCTGGTTAATGTATGTGATGAGAAGACATGAAGGTGTGTATTGGGGTGGGGCCTGCTTAAGAAAGAATATTTGAAGGTATATTGTTTCTGTGAAAGCTGGTTATTGTATCACACACAAATACCTGTTGCCCAGGGGTGGGGGAATATGTAATGAAGGAGAGTGAGCACTGTTTAAGACATTTTCATGTTATTTATTATAGAGGCATAAAGCATCACATATTTAATTTATTTAAGAGGGCTCCTGAATATCAGCCTACAGTACCTTCTAGGATACACAGGTAGAGTCACCCTCTATATATTGTTTTAAAAAATTAAAGGAAAGGTTTACTAATTTTCTCCTGGTAGAGATGGTGGTGAAAAAACATTTAGAACCCTCTATTGGAGAATCAGATTCCATGGCAACTTTTATGATTTTTCTGACAATATATTTGAATCGGAGTTCGCAATGAATCTATAGTAAAAACTGATGTAAGACTTTCAGCAAAGAAATGAATGTGATTAGCTCTATATACAAATTGATTTAACACTTAAGAATCATAAAGCAAATTCTACTGATAATTTTTAAATATCTTTCAGATTTGGTACGTCAGACAGTAAGCTTAGCACGATATCAAATGATTCTGAAACATTTGCAAAGGGGATGGAACACAGCATGACGCAAAAAAATCGCAAACGAAAAATGGGTGATGAAACCGGTACATTTCAAATATCAACTTCACTGGAAAGTAATTCAAAACAGACATCATGTTGTAACAAAGACAACGATGTAGTTTTAAAGAAAACCAGTGTAAAAGGCCCAAAATTAGGCCAAGTATCCAGGACTGTTTTTAACAAGACTTCTAAATGGCCAATGAGATGCAAGGTATCAGCTAGCCAATGTTATAGAAGAAAGAAGATTATGCAAATATGAAAAGATGTCCTTTGGAAGATTAATAAATAGTGGAAATCGATCAATTTTGAGTTAACTGAATGTTTATTTTGTTAGTTTCACTATGTTGGCTATTGAAATAGAAATCATTGTGACGTTCCTATCTCTGTGTTTGCTGTGATAAGTCTTAAGACAAGTTATAGTTACTCCATGCCCAAAAGTAATTAAACACAAAGGAAAACAAAATTTAATAAAAGGTGAACATTGAGATATAAAAAAGGGGTAAAATGTGCCTTCCGAGGGCCCGAATCCTAACCGGAGTCCAGTTTCAGCCTGCTTTGTTACTGTTTGAATGGTACCGTATACTATACATACATAACATCACTTATGGAATGCTATTTCCTGAAGATAGAGCACTCAAAGCGTGAACTACAGTAGCTTATACAGTAACTGTCTTCTCCCTTAAGGGAGCAGGCCAGTAAACCGGTACCAGCCACTCTCGTCTGTCCTCTAAATATAGGCATAAAACGATTGATGGTGCTTGCAAGAGGCTTCGTCGACCAGTATTAAATACCAAAAAGCCCTCAAAGATGATCAGACTTTTAACTTACTTCAGCCATATCAGTAATTTTTGCGACCTCCTTTCTGCTGATCTTACTCTATGTGTGTAAAAAGTTGATTTATGGGTAATAGTAGTTGAATACTGTACTTCAATGAAGAAAAAAATTCTACTGACACAGGGCCCACAACAGTAGGGAGCTTTCGATTTGTTTTGATGACACGGCGCTAGAACGGAATCACTCTTGCGTGACCATCCTACCGGGCATCTTACGTTCTCTGCATACATAGATTTGGCCAAATTGTGTCCAAGAATCCACGCGACGAGGAGAACTTAACATTCTCACATACGCAGATGACTTTTAGTGACGTCATTATGTTCTACGTCCTAACGTCGTTGTTCAATCGAAAGCACCCTATTTTCTCACCTCCGGCCACATTACTCGTTGTTACGCCACTGCCACACGCTCTTACAGTTTGTAATCCCCCATGCGATTCTCAACTGAAAACTTGCAAAGTAAACGCTTGGATCGAAATGCAAGTACCTTAACCACAGCTATATTCCACACTTATTGATTGATTGTACACAGGTATCAATTCTAGAAACATACAACATCTAAAAACATAAATATCTAAATTCTGTCGCAGCACCTTGACAGTAACCACTACCGACTCATATTTGAATTTCAAGCCCTCGTGGGATATACAAGTTATTATTAGTTTTCACCCAGTTTGTAGAATATCTGTTTAACAAGAGGCATGTTCAGTGTTGCTTGTCTGACTAACAGTTGCTGTTTATCTGCGTTTTGTTCAACTTTCAAGCTTATTGGAATGACCGGGGGAGGGGTGGCGTGGAATTGTTTTTCGAAAAAATTTCGAATGTACTGTAGCAATTAAGGAAGATCAATTGAAAATTGATTGTAATGTATTGTTGGAACAACTTGCACACTTTTATCACCGCAACTCACCAAATGCCCGAGGATGTTTGCCATTGAAATGTTTACCTGATGTTTTACATTAAACGCTTTTGTTTCTAATTGGTTTGGGGGGAAAATAAGTCATAACTCAGCCATCACAAACCATAATTATGACTAAACACAACCATGTCCTAAACTGAAAAGAAACTTAAAATTCTAGCTAAAGATCCAGGATAGTAAATAAGAAGTCAAGTTTGGGTGAATAGAGTAATGATTTGGATAGTTGCAATATAGTTCTCATTCATTTTATTGGCGGTAATCTCTGTGGGGTTCCATCCCTGTGTGTTACTGTGATAAAGCTTCAGGGGTTTAACTATTCCATGCCCCAAGTGAGAAAACAAGAGTTAAAAACATAAACATAAGAATGGTCATAGGTCTGTCACACCCAGAAAGACTAGACCAGCCCCACATACCGCGATTGGTAAACAATCCCAACCCCATATAATGTGAAGTTCACCCTCTCAAATTCACAACTGTCATATTGTTGCTTATGACAGCCATGCCGGTAGCTGGCCGAACCGCAAGTATAGAGTAAATGCGATACAGAATACATGATTACCATGGATCATAGAAAAAGAACAATTTACTGTACAGGTAAAAATAAAGTCGCACTAAATTGTAGTAATTATTTCTTTTAATTCAAAGTAAAGCACTTTGTAACAAAGTATATAAATACCGTACAATGAATAAAAACATCTGCCCTATTTAAGGTGTATAAAAGTAGGTGAATGGTCGAATGGGAAATAATAATAAATTGCGTACCTTAAATACATTGAATTATTGAAAACGTTAAAGTGAAGTGCAAATAAATTGCATGTTTTCTGCGGAATGTCAGCTTAAATAGTAAGAAGCGCGTCCTTTTTAGCAGGCTTGGCGTTTGTAGCCCTCTCGTGTTGTACGCAGTAGCAACGAGTCTGCTTGCAGGGAAGTCATTGTATTCCCGAACTTTTAACCAATCAAATACTTACGATCTATGTATGTGGTATAAAAATAAGCGACCTATTATTATAAATGTACAGTATTCTCTATGGTCTTTACAAAAATTATTGAAAACAAAATTATCGTCATTGTTAGCCCCTGGGGAGGATATTGTATATGTGTTCTCCTTAATTCTGTCGTCTTTGGTGATGTTACAGAGAATGATGCCTTCTGAAATTAACATGAATGCATGTAGAATTCAAAAACACAATCAAATTCCGTGCCCTTTCATATAACCGGGTCCCCATATGTCCATAAGTTTTTATGTCGCAGACAAATGTTCATAAAATATGAAGAGATGTAAAAACTATTATATCTACTATTCGTATCACATATAGGATGTAGGCCTTTTGAGCTTATACATAGCGTTATAATGTAAAATACATCAATTTGCGATAGACCTGTAGTGGCACAGGACAAACATAGCATAATGAGAATGGCATGGGAATGTATAACTTTATTAATAGATGGATTCCATGGATCAATCAAGTGCATGCTAGAGGACTATTTCTGGCCCTTAAAAACAAAGGTCACGTTGAATTTTACAAGAGATTTTCCGTAACAAATGGAGTCGCCGAAACGATAATGCTGACGAGATTTAGAGAAACAACAATATTCGAACGCAGTGCAGCCCTCACTTAGACGTCGCGCTTCCCTTCAAGAAAATATTACGCTGCCCCTCACGTAAACCTAATGATTTGAACGTATAGGCCTACACGAATTTATAATTTATCATTATTCATGGTTTGTTTATTAAAAACAACGTGCAAAGGCAGTATGAAACTGAAATGGAGCACATTTTACAAACGATAATCATTACAATTTTAAAAACGAGAAATTAAACTAATATGACAAATACATGACAAGTGAAATGGGATATTCTAAGCACTCGAAGATTATTGATAAATTTAAATATATTACAAATTTCAGAATTGATATATCGAAATATAGATTTAAAAGTGGAGCATTTAACCTGGTGAAATTTTAAAAGTAATTGAAGATTTAAACTAGGATATTAATGATTATTTACAATTATGAGTTATTAATATTTCAATTTATGACTTTATTATTATTATTATGTTCTTTTAATGTATTACTAACTTTGTTAATACAAACCTAAGAAAATCAAAGACCCAATTGTGAAATTTAAATTGGCACAAGCAGTCGTGCATCTCTAAGTTCAAAGTAAATAATTTTCACATTAGAGCGGTTCAGCAACACCCTGACCACTACTTATCACCTGGTCGTTTTCTAGGTCGCAAACAACGAAAAGACGTTTTGGTCAATTTTTTTTCTCGCCAGACGTTCGAAATAAACTAGGCCAAAAAGTTGTTTTTCTCTGTTGATTGTTGGTATTGGCTCTTCTCTTTCACTAACTTGTCAGTATAAATTAACATACACGGGCTTTATATCACTGATGATTGAGTTGTGCGAATCAAATTGAACATCTTCTGACTTTCCTCATGAAAAGATCTTCGAGTCACCGAACTGGGGCCAAAACAGCCATGGGTAGAAAAAGCAGTAGATACAGTATTATTAGTTGAAAGTCTACCGTAAAACCTCGAATAGAAGCCCCGGGCTTCTTTTTAAGGACCCTCGTTATAGGCTTCCTTTTGGGATGGGCTTGTTTTTTAGATGAGTTTTATTTTTGAGATTACTTTTGCAAACTGAAAGGGGGATTCTTTTCAAAATGAACGCTGTTAATATTTGGAATTGCTACTATAAATCTTTATAAGAATACTAAGGCCAATTTCTAACATGGAATTCGAAATTCTGATTAATATTTTTAAAAACTCACAAAATTAAAACGTTTTTATAATTAGTGATGATCATAACATGCCAACGACCATCTGTTAAACAAGTACTGTAAATATATAAATTATATTATAAAAATCACGCTTTTGATATACTATAATTTATTACCGGTACTATAGAATAGCAAGTAGCCTAGTAGGCCAATGTATAATTTATTAAACGTACATTTATAACTTATATTAATTATTAACAGTTTTCAAACTTTTAAGGAATTTATATAGCCGGACTGAACTTCAACCTACCTGCCCTGCTACCTTCTCCATTAAACGGCTTCTACGATTTGTGCATGCAAGACATTTTGTTAACCAAACGTTTCTATTATGATTGTGCTGGAATTAATCTTTAAAATAAAATAATATTGGTACTTACATGCTATCATAATCATCAAAGATAACGTCAGTCGGAATTTAAGTACTATCTCGAAAGGAGCCTACCACCATGGACCTATACAATCTTGATTTGAAGCCCACGTGGACTTCTTTTCTACAGGGGCTTCTTTTCAATATTACTTTTGCAAACTAAGTCTTCTCGAGATTAAGCCCAATGGGCTTCTATTCGCGGTGTTACGGTATTTGTTAACGCAGAGCACTCGAAACCTTAATCCCTGGGGCATCGAGTTTTCCTTTTATAGCCAGTAAAATATAGTTGTTTGTTTATTTCAATATATCTTGTACCGCAACTTCACTTTGTAGACTTGTTAAATGAATATAATTTCAAACGCAAATACACGTATTTACGTCACGTTTTATTTTTGACAGAATTTGTAATCATTTTTTAAAAATGTTATTATTATATTGAAATATATTGTGCAACCAGGATACGCTGAGCAGGCAAAGCCTATTAAGAACAAAATAAGCCTACCCAATAAGCACATCGGTAAGATCACGCAATAGGCCTACTTCGTTGGCCTATACCACAGGTGGGCAAAGTGCGACAAGCGGGCCGCATGCGGCCCGACAGCGATTTTTTTGGGGCCCTCGAAAATAAATGAAAAACCCTATGTTTGCGGCCCGCCAAGCAACATTGGTTAGAAAACACCTTGTTTTTTACGGCCCACACCGATCATATGTTAAAAGTAACATTAAAACTGAGAATAAAGTGGTCCAAAGGCAGTGTTTGAAGATTTTTTGAAGGTCACTGGAAACATCGAAGTTTGGGTGCGGCCCTCGGTGTTAAATCAAAAATTCACTTTGGCCCTCCGACCAATGCCGTAGCCAGCTATTGGGACAGTTGGGACAGTCCCACAAAATTTTTCTAATGGGTCCACAAAGAATGGGTCCACATTTTTAAAAATGGGTCCAAATTATGTAATTTTATGCATAAAATGGGTCCACTTTTTGAAAAATTGGTCCAGATTTCTCATATGGGTCCAGATTTTCATATTTTTGCGTAAAACGTGTCCACATTGTTTGAATTTACGCGTAAATTGGGTCCACCTTAATATTGTCCAGCACTGTTTGAAAATCCTGGCTACGGCATTGCCTCCGACAGATTTTTATGCCCACCCCTGGTGGATAAATGAGCAAAACGCGTTTGGGTTTTTCCCAAGAAACGTATAAATGATTTCAAATTTGTTAAAATATAGTTTGCTTAGATATATTATTAAAAAAATTGCCACATACTTTTCATTGATTAATTTTATTATTAAGGGGGCCAAAATGGAAATAATGCCTTTTTTCAGAGTATTTATAAATATGAATGTAGATAAATACTTTTGAAATCGGGCATTATCTGCAAAAGTGTTTATAAATATGCATTAATTATTAATTTATTGATTCAAAAGTGTATGTATATGAAATTTAATCTATAGATTTATAACATATATTTTATAAAAATCTTGCTCCAAAAAAAGTGAAAACTAGTATTAAAAAATATTCTTCTATTTAATTTTTAAAAATCGAAGTATATGAAATCCAAAGGTTAGTGTAAAAATTGAATGCTAGTATACTCTGACATTATAAAATGAGGAATTTAATTGTGTACATGAGGAAAATTCGGTGAGGGGATGGGGAAGGAGCCGGTGTTGTGGGGGGGGGAGGGGTGGGTGGATAGAGTGAAAAATTTTTAAACTTATTTAATTTATGGTTCGGTAACTAGAATGTCATCATATTTTTAAATCTCTTCGTTCTCTTAATCATTATCATCCACATCATCCACATCATCATCATCATCATAATAATAATAACAATAATAATAATAATCACCATTATCGATTGATATTTAGAATATCATAATAATTAAATTGTTATCGACTAATAATAAAATAGACAAAGCATTATAATTTCAACTTCAAAGTTTATTGATAATAACTTGTTAATTAACAATAACATGTAGAAAAATATATATAAAAATGGTGTGCTAATTTTAAATATAAAACTAATAAATTTATATTTATTAAGTTATAATATACGGTACATTGCAACTATTATCTTTATAGTGATAATGATACAATACAACCTACCGTAGGTTATGCAAATGAGTACAAAACATTTTAAAAGTTTTATTTACAATGCTCCGACTTTTACACTTTAAATTTTTTTTATTTTTTTTAAATATTTATTTACACCTTTTCTTTTACAATTGCATTACTCAGTGTCCTTTCCTCGAAGTGGAGCACGATCTCGGTGGCGAAAATTGTGTCTGTCCATTTTTGGTTTACCACTTGTTTGCCTTAAAAGTAATAATAATGATGAGAATAACAATACCAGTGATGATGATGATGATGATAATAATAATAATAATAATAATAATAATAATAATAATAATAATAATAATAATAACAAAAACAATACAAAACATACATTGTCGATAAAACAAAAAATAATACTACTAAATAACAATAATCTAAATTTATTACTAAATTTATTTATTAGGTATGAAACATAATATAATACAATATTGTACTTACTCTTCCAAAAAACTTCTAAAAAGGTCTTGCGCTGTAACTTGCATCATTTCGGCAAAAGTATCGCACATTAATCACAGAATTATAAATAAACGCCGTAAAATATAAAGCAGATTCTCAGAGTATTATTTGAAATAAAGCAGTTACTAACTGGGCATTATCTGATATGGATTCCAAGCTAATTAATTAGATATTCGTTATACTAGTATCTGATTGGTTACTTACTATCTGTCTTTTGTGAAGTCAAGCATTCAATGTATGTATGTAAGGCTTCGCGCCCATAATGCCTTTTCTCAGAGCATTTATAGTGAAATTTGCAGATAATGCCCAATTTTAAAATAAAATTTCATATTTCCAGACATATTTTTGGAAATTTGATGAAATAGGGTGATATATTAGACATTCAGAAGTCACATAAGCTAAAAATCTCAATTTTGAAAAAAATGTACTTAATGCCTTTTCTCAGAGCAGGGCAGTACATACAGTAGGCCTATTTACTGTATATTGAAAAAGTTCGTCAGCATTAGGCTTATATAATTTGGCCACCGTAACCAGCACCGTTTCATCATACGTGTCCTTTTAATCATTAAGTAAACATTTACAAAGATTCTAATTTTGCACACAGGGTATCATCATACAATCTAATGTTCAAGTTTTATTTAAAACTATCGTATTTTGTAACCTTTCAGGTAAAATGTGACTGGAAGAAGGAAATCTAATAATAATAATAATAACAATAATAATAATAATAATAATAATAATAATAATAATAATAATAATAATAATAAAAATAATAATAATAATAATAATAATAATAATAATAATAATAATAATAATAATAATAATAAAGATTTATAAAGCGCACAACTCCACCAATGGTGCTCAAGGCGCAGTGTCACCACAAAATAAACAAAATCCAAATTAATTCCCGGAAGAATTTCGAGCAGAATCCGTATACCAATTATCCCATCGAGGCAGTGTTGCTCCCCATATGAGAATTACCGTGGAGCAGCAATACTAAAAGCTCTATCCCCGCCGTAAGAGTGATATGACTTTAGTGTAATGTTATTTTAAATGATTATTCAATTCCATGTGTAGCTAACGTTTTTTTTTAATCGGTACCCTTCAAGCCTTCCAAAAAAAAAACCCCGGAAGTACCCTACTAATTGCTTGTCAGAGGACGAATTCACAAGGGATATTTGCTTACGAAGAAACTTAAAGGGGGAATACCAGACACCGGTAAGACTTACAAAAGCATTTAAATCAAGACACAGGCCGATTTCCCCTCTCCTCTACCCTCATGTACAAATTTAATTGTCCTCTCCTCCTTACTATTTTATTATTTTTATTTATTTATTCATTCTGAAGTAATTATAAGTAAAAAACATTCAAGGATAAAAACACAGAAAAGTACAAAAAACAACTTATTTCCACTGTGTTCCCTAAATGAGAATACAAAAATTACAGAATAAAAATAGAACAATAAGGAAACAAAACAATAAATATACATTTTCAAAACATCAGTCAGATTCAACAAAAATTGACATCATAAACATTAAACTATATATTATGGAGTTCAGATATATAGTGGTCCTTAATCAGTTTTTTTTAATTTATTTCATTCTCATTTCGTAACTTCATCCAAAAAGCTAGATTGTATAACTCCTTGCCTCATGTGCTTTCCAAACAGCATTTGATACTATATAAGAACTAGGCTATCTTCAAGGGGCATCGGTAAAAACCTACTGAACCTCGGAAAAACCCTCGGAATACATTGAACTATAGAACAGCTGTATTTAAAGAGAAGCAGCACAGCAGACAGTATAATGGGGGCATGTTACAGTGAATAAGATCTTTTTGTGGAGTACCCTTCAAATTGATGACTCGGCATGTTATATTTTATCATACGATATATATTATACATTGATAGAGTTTGACCATAGCGCTGAATTTTTACAACAGGTTCTAATGGGTTTGTCATGGCTCCTTCTACTATTTATGCACAAGTTATGATATAAGGTCGCCCAATGAAACCAATGACCCGTAGGGTTAAAAGCATATTCCGTTCTGCAATGTTATGATTTGCTTTAGTTTTCAATCGATACTGTTCCTTCATTGCTGCGATGGTATCTCAGAAAGGTAGAGCTTCTCGGAATACTGAGTAGCTCATAGTCTAATGTTGCATCGATTATACCATGGAGGTTTTTATACCTCTATGATTATACCATTGAGCTAGGGTGAATACTTATAATGATCCCAGCAGCAGCTGGTGCGAATCATTACCTAGTACCCTTCTTAAATGTTAAGTTCGTCTGCATTTTTCTTTTACAACATACCGTAATATATACGTGGGCATGTGTCTTTAATCCTTCGGGTCTCCCTTGAAAACAACATCTAAAATTGGTCGTGTCGCGAACGCAAGCATAGCTGCACGCATACGCATTATACTTGGTTCACACACAGACGCGTTTTTGTCAGCGCGTCCATTTATTGTCATTTTCTAAGTAAGATGCGGTTTTGTGCAGTGCACGTCGTTAAAAAAACACCAATCGCGCGATTATTAGATGTATATTACTATAGTCTATACAAAAATGTGTTTAATCACTGGAAAAATTGAAGTATAGTAAATTCGAACTAACATAATAAGTGAATAACGTCATTTCTAATGTTTAATAGATCGTCGCTACAGGCAGCAATCAGTAATACATTATAATATGATAAGCTGCGATGATCCTAAATCCCATAGACTGCCTCCAGCCAAGCATGCATGCCGTAAGCAAAACCTGCAAAACCGGTTTGAGTTTAGGTTGGTTCACTGATGACACAAGTTTCTTACCGTCATAGAAAAGCTCTCGTGGGAGCGAATCACAATTTTGTCATATGGTGTTTATGGTAAATTGGAGTTAAGTCAAACAGAAATACAATAGTTCTGGATCGGATCTAAGAAATGTAATCATCTATATTGAGCCAAGTGATATCGTCTTGACAGAAGAGTGCGTGTCGTTTGGCACGAGGTTAACGCGTTCATTCCTCTCGGCGTGTCTACCTAGAGGCACTGAAAGAACACAATATACCGGCTTCTGTATTTTCATGTTCATTTCATGTTCATTTTCTTTGTCTGAAAGTTAATAAGCATATTGTTGTTGGAATGCGCTCTTTGAAGCAGTATTCTTAAAACTGATGAATTTAGGCCAGGGCTACCTCTCTTATTTAAATCAGTGCTATGCATTGGGAACTTCTTCTCAAAGAACTTCTTGTAGTTCAATATATATTATATACCGGTATATATATAGGGCATACGTATGTATGAATATATAGGCCTATATGGAGTGGTTAAATCCGAAATAAACTCCAAATTAAATTAAATTAAAAATCAAAAATCATTTTTCTCATTACTGTAAGAAAAACTGGTACCGTATGTTATTAACCTCAAAATTCCAGTAAGACCATAGTTAGGCGGTTTTAACGCATCACTTGGCGTGCGTACCACTGATGAAAGAAAGAAGCTGATTACAAGAAACTGTGTACTATTAGATCGAACGCAAAAGATTACAAAGATTTCGAAAAAAAATTATTGGTATTTGGCAACCCTATGCCCTCGTCTAATACGGTATGTTTTTTTTTCCAAACCACTAAAATAAATTTCCACATCAGACGCAGGCTTACATTTGTAAAAGAAAATGCTTTGCTCGCTCGGAATGATTCCTGATAATGACATGTTGGGATTAAATATGTCGACATTAATTATGTCATCATCAGGAATGATTCCTGATGATGACATAATTAATGTCGAAATACCGTATTGAATCCCAACACGATGGCGTGCATTTCGATACTTGGAGTATGTATTAAAAGTTGTTAAAAGCATTTTAAAATAATTGATCATGTCAGTTAATATTACACACTAAGACAATACAAAAATAGTCCTACATGTAGTGTCCAAATTCAGAATAATTTATATAATTGATGGATATAACAGGAATTAATTTTGAAGTTGAATAATTTACCAAAAGGTATGTTGCTTCTTAATTTCCGTTGCTAACCCATCATTAAATTTCCGAAACCGCCAATTGGATCAAAAAGGTCCGCCCGACGTGTTGAATCACCTTTGACACCTAACTGAAACGTACCTAGCTCATGTTGAGTGTCAGTCCCGACGGATATTTTGGTGTGGCTTGGTTATCGTGAATGACCACAGGGAAGTGATGTATGTCCACATGTTGTTTCCAACATTTATGTGGTTTCTGTGTCTATGATAAATCACAATATTCCAGTATTCAACTTGGGTGTCCTACTTTTGGGAGTTTTGTACTTTCTTGAATTAACTTTGGAACTTTTACTATCCTCATTAGACCCGAAAATATCTAGGTTATGAAGAATCAATTGCTTCCGAAAATTGTTTTAGATTAATTAAAATTACTCTATTGTTTGTATAAAAACTTTAAACAAGATAAAATAATTATAGTATAATAAGCTTTATTAGCTTGGAGGATTTGTACGGTATGTTGTGTAAAGTGCCAAAAATTTCAGTTCCGTTACCGGTATCTTACACTCTTTAAAGTCAGTGAATTATAAATGTATTATAATATAGAACATATGTTATTACATAAACATTACATATGTAATTTCATAGTGGTAAGGTAAAAGTACGACATAAATTACTTAAGTTTTTCCTAACATTATTGTACCTTTCCCGATCTTATAACAATTTGTAACTGTGAAAATGTGTTTGACTAATAGGAATGTAATCTTCGTCAGATATTCTGCCTATACATACCGAATATGACACTTTCTGGTCGATTATTGTTTTTCCCAAAACAATCATCGAAAATAAAAATTATTAAAATAAAACTCTGAATTGCTCAGTCAAGGATTAAAATACCTTATCGGTATCGGCTTCATTGCTGCGAGAAAAGTGTTTTTCAATGATTCGCAAAAGTTTCACTATATTACGTAAATTGATGCAGAAATGCGATGACCTACCGGTATATGAAAATGATATGGGAATGGGTTTAAATGTCCCTATGTGCAAGGAAAGTCATTGTTGCGTTCTAATTTGAAGTGAATGGAATATTAAGTGAGTGGGTAAAGTAAGCAATTCTATTGCGTTCTTGTGTTCGTTTACAGACTTAAGTGGTGTAGGCCCAAGTGTCTGAATATTTTTATCCGATAGACCTAAACTACTTACCATTTAGAATAATTAAATAAAACTACTAACATTCTTGTAGACCTAAAATTCACAAACATGGAGCTAGCAATGGCTGAGCGAGTCTCCGGTAAACCTCGTGCCACGTCCTTATAATGTAATAGGATCTGTTTAGAAAAAAGAATTCTGCCACAGGCGTGGCCACAAGGGTTGAGCTTAAGTGCTCTTCCCATACATGTCAACAAACCGTTTCTAATTTATCAAGTCATATTTATATTTAAATAGACATGCCTATCTTAGCAAATAAAGGTCTGGAGAATATCTCGTACTTTTACTGCCGAACATGTCATCATTCGATGTAACCTTGAATTTAATATAGGCCTACTTTATTGCTTTTAAGTTCTTACTTGATATTGGATAAATTTTCACGCTGCTGTTTTTAACTACTTCTGCCATTATTTTTCAATTGTCTTTACATCCATGCTTCGTGCATTGATGTACCGTAACGGCACCAGTCTTTTTACATGTATGAGATGTTTGAAACTCCTGAAATAGAGTGTCTGAATGACACAAAAAATCTATAAACGAAGTTTGATTCTATTTTATTTAGGACTGTTCAACGAGGCCAATATAGGAAACTATTGGTTCACGATTTGGCACGGTAGCTGATGTAATTGCGAATTACCCCCATTGGATAATACGACGGGAGGCCTCTGTAGGCCTCAAATCAGAAATTTGCATCTCAGCTTCAAATTTCGCGAAATATAAAGCCCACAAAACCATAAGGCCTAAAGAACACGTTAGATTTTTTTTGAATAAAATACACATCTACATTCTAAATCCCAGGGTGAAACATTCTAATCAAAGGCAAGTTTGCTGAGTGGAGTCCTCGTGAAAATTAATGAAGGAAGAAATATACTCAAAATGCAGGCCTCTTGTTGGCCGAATTTAGACTAATATGCGTATTTTTCTAATAACCGATGATAAAACTTGTCATAAGGGGAAGCCAGTCTGCAGGTGGCACCAACCACAGTCATGGCGATCGACATGCAAGGGTCTAAGTCTCTGGGGGCTTTGCCCAAGTTGATGACCTATAATGTGGTTGAAAATGAGACTCGTAAAAACACTGAAGTTTTGGTACATGATTAATTGTGAGATCTTTTACTCTTGATAGCTAAATAACGAGTCTCTTTTCTCTCGGGGAAAAGGGAGCCGGTTACGTGTACTCTCGATATCTATTTATTTTCGGGATGCTGAAAACCTACCATTAAGTTCAGGAATGTGTGCAAAACCAAACGCGTGCATTTAGCTCTGCGCAATACCTAGTTTATTAATATCATGTCGCCTGAGTTGCAATGCTTGTTGACTAAGAGGAATTTGTCCTAATAAACAACGAAATTGGTCTAAAAAAGGCTATAGTCCTACTTGTAGAGCCAAACCAATTGCATTCACTGCACTGTATGTTGTAAATGGAAACGATGTAATTTCACTGATGTGCCCTGGAAACGATTGAGTAACCACTTTCGACGCCAGTATTGCCTGTGTGACGAAGTACAGTGTGGTTTTCGTATGCTACTATAGTATCTCATACAGATGTAGCCTAGTATAAGCATGGAGGAATTAGTTTAGAATAAGCCTACTAAAGATGTTTTTCTCATTGTTTTGTTTTCTGTTAGCTGATTCATGTAACTTGTTTGGTATTAACGTAGACCTATTTTCACCAAATGTGAAGGGAAAACACATTGGGATTCCAACAAAAGATCCTTCCCAATGGCGTTACTAAAAGTCTTGAAATGGGGGTCCTAATGAGAGTGGGGCTTGATGATCAGTTGAGGGGCGCTAATTCGCAAAATAAGTTGATTTTTAACGACCGTGATTTTTTTT
>NW_022755542.1:2641531-2717278 GCF_011630105.1 Anneissia japonica
CTCAATGGATTAATGGCCAACATTTGTATAGGTATCGTTTATGGTTCTTGAGAAGACGATCATTTTAATCAATTTTGATATTCCATTTTTCATAATTTCCGGAAGCGATATTTTAGGGAAATTTTGAAGCATATCCCGATGTTCAGTCACATGGATAATGGACCGTTTCGCTAAGTTCCTCCCCTAGGACATTGTTACTATAAGTTGAAGCGCGAATTCATGATCCTGTTCTAATTTGTCAGTTGATAAGTTCGATTGTCACTCCAAAAGATTAATTGCATGGTCAGCATAGCTTTACCTGTGGCCTAAATATTGAAACTTATAATTATAATACAACGTCCAAATGTCTACGAAGTGCATCAAATTAGTTCACTACGTAATGTACCATAGGATCGATCAAGTTCGCCTTAACTGTTCTGAAACGAAACATGCCTATATATGTAGGCCTATGTTCACAGTCAAAACGTAAACTATCCAAATATCTGTATCACATTTTGTTAATATAATAAAATTTTAAAAACCCGTTAAACATGCTTCTATTTAAAACATGTCTTTTCAAACATAGGCTACCACATAAGGCCTATGAGAAAATGTATCCAAATTATAATTATAGACCGGCACGTTGTGAAAGTTTATAAATAAATTATGTGCGAAACCCCCTCCCCCAGTTTACTTAAAGATGTCCATCACGGATTAAATATAATGAAGTTATACGTCATTCAAAACCACGGCAGTCAATCAATCTAAAAAGTTAAGAAATCATGTTGAAATAATGTATTGAATATAGGCGACCACCAGTCGACTGTACAACCTGTTGTAACGTCTATCCCTCGGGAAAAATCTCCCCATTGATTTGATGCCAACGTTTCTGTGTAAGCTTTGTACTTCCTTCCTAGGCTTTCTTTATAGATCATTACACATGTCTTCAACGTTGACTCTATCGTTTTACTCAACTAAGGCTCAGTCCCTCGAGACTAGACAAAGCATACTTTATGCTGAGGTTCATCGTTGCCCCAGCGCTGCATGTGCTACCTCTACCTCGAGAGGACAAACCCCAGGGTTGTGGTCATAGCGTTAAAACTCACAATAGAAAAAACAAATAACTAAAAAAAATAATCTGAAGTAAGTTTAATTAGAAAGATACATTTATTGTGGTCTAAATTCTGATTCACTCTATGCTATTTAATAGTAAGAGATTGCCAATGCACTTTATTATCGTTTATTTTAAGTACTAAACTGTGCGTACTTTTTTTTCTAATATTGTGTGAACAAATATGTTCAGTACAGATGTTTTCTACCTGTCTGTTTTACAAACTGGTTTCCTCTGGGCTAACGGCCTTTCTATACACTTTTTATTATGGTTTTCTAATTGCGCATAACTGTTTGGTTATACTATAGAACCAAATAAACCATAGAGAAAGAATAAACTCAATGTTTTCATTTCTTTAGGTGACGCGAACTAAAACACTTTACTATATACATTGCTGTTCTTCATTTGTTTTATTTATATACATTTGTTGTTCTTGTTTTCTAATTAATACATAGTATGTAATGTATATTTTTGACAATAGAATGACGATTCTTACACGTTTAACTTTTAACTTATTCTGTATACATGGTGGACCGTTTTTTTTACATTTAGATGTCCTTGGTATTTCATCACCTGCTCTAAAGTCTACTACAGTAAACCGTAGGTCTGTAGTAGATTCGTCGATTTATAATCAAAGGGGTAACTTTTGTGTGATGCGTACTTTCTCAGTGTATGTATATTCCTCACAAATAACAGTAACCAATAATTTCGTGTTTAAAAGTAAAACTGATAAACACATTTTATGTATATTTAGTACCGATTGATGAATAATATAATAAATACCTATTAACTAAACTGTATCTGGGCTGTTGAATGTATGGACTGTTCCATTCTTACTGGACTCCAGCGAACTGTCAATCGTGAAAGCGGACTGTCACTTAAGTTAGGTCTTTCGTAAGCTACGCCTGCTTCTTTGTTCCGCTCAAATATCAGTCCCACCTCCCGTATTAGTGACGTCATGCCGAAGGCTGCCAAGAACGGACGCCGCTAGTTGTTATTATACATACAGGGTTTATTAAAGGAATAGATGAGATCACAGAAGTACGTGCGTGCAAGTTAGCGGCATAAGTATCCACGCACAGTCTGTTTTTGTATTCGTTAATAGGTGAGCGAAGGATACCATTCTAAGAAACAGACTAATTAGTGGAGCAATTGTAAGTTTATGCGGACTTTACACCTTAGGAATTATACGCTTCCCCACTGTGATGCACCACTGGAAAACAAACAGTTTATGAGGGAAGACATATAAATAAAGTGCGATTATTTGGGCAAAACATACCCGTTTTGTGATTTGCTTTTGTAAGTGGGGTTGGTCGCGAACGTGTGATCTGGGAATTTGCCGATTTTGAGGAGTTGCCCTATTCAATCGACAATTTTTATGTTGCGCGCTTAATCGCGTTCACACCATTGGAATTATTTTTTTTTCTACTTTTTGGATTTACTTTTCATTATTCAAGATGGATGTTAGGAACACAAGATCTCTGAGGATTATTTTTATACTGGTTTTATATTTTGTTGGAGCGACTGCTGGTCGCTGTCCTGAGCGGTGCGTGTGTGGCGGATCAAACGTTGATTGTAGTAATTCTGGACACACGCGCGTCCCCCGTGGAATACCAATAAACACAGAGAAATTGTAAGTGAACAAGACGTTTGCATACATGCCTACAAACATCAAGAACTATATTGCAGAATTCACTACTCTAACACTGTTTACTACATCTTTCTTTTACGTAGTTAAGTTAAATGTAATTATATGCTAATATTTGTTGTAAAAATATAATCGATGTATACTGAGTTAACGAAACTTTAAGTAGGATACAGGTGCATACTAAAATACTAGTAACTACTGTATATTAACATAAAAGATTAAATATTCATTCTTATACCTTTACAAGGCTATTATATTTTATATTTAAAAACATGGAAAAAACTGATAATGAATTATACAAAGCGTGAAGACATGTAAAATTATTGTCTTCAACCTTTAATTAAAACACCCTTACCTGGTTTTTTGTAATGAATTTTAACGTGGCTGGACCGTATGCTAATTATTTTTGTATAGAAAGAAGAATGAAGCCTATCTTCATAATGTTCCATTTTATGCACAGAAAAAGCACAGAAATCGTTACATAAATTTAAACTTAGCTTTCACTCCTTACATGTAAGAGCGTAAGTATATTTTACATGTTGTTACGTAATAAATCTTTGCAATCTTCAACCAAAATAATTACAAATTAAACATTAAACTACTTGTTTTGTTTTTAAATTAAAAAAATTAATATCATACGACGTATACTCTTAATATATTATTCATTGTATTGGGTTTCGAAATTGGTATTGCTTACGTTTTACATGCATATTTCTATTTGTCTGGAACAAATAAACGAATGTAACTACTGCCGTACATAAATTACATGCGAGATTGTTTTTACATCATTCAAAATAATATTAATAGTGTTTTGAATTTTTGTATAGCCTAAAGCCCTGGATTTGATTTTATGTTCTTTTTGGAGTGTGTTATTAGGTCATGTAAAGGTGGAGACCTGGGAGGACAAAATTGAAACGGCTTCACTGAATGTTGTAGATTTACGATTACCCCTACTACTAGCAAAATGTAGCTCAGAAGTGTGAATGAGCCGGATAATTGGAATAACGTGTATTAGCGGAATCTCTCTTTTGGAGACTTCGTGTCTAACTCTTCAGCTATTTTGATCTTTATCCACAGAGATCTCTCGGGGAACAACATAACGAAAATACTCAAGGGGGATTTTGCGGACTTGAGGAATCTCAGATTCTTGTAAGTATATCTTCTTTGATTAACCTATCCGTAAGTTTGTAACTGTCGCCATTTAATCTTTTTTTCGAATACAGTTAAATAGTGAGAATAACGATCTCTCGTCATGTATGGGCTGTCGTAGAATCGCGACGTCGCCGAACCTTGTAAATTGCGTCTGCTCTGAAGACGTCTATCATAAATGACGATGATTAGTTAATTATTTGTTTACCTTCTAATCCTCTTTCGTTTGTTTTTCTTTTAATTGTATCCCCAACAGACAGGTGATGCATAATCAACTTGTTAGTATTGAAAGAGGCGCATTTTCTGACCTTGTCTCGGTCGAAAGAATGTAAGTATTTGAGTGGATTACTGCTTCATTAACATAGCATTAATGATAGTAAACCGTAAGTCCTTGTCTAACCCTGACTCATGGAAGATGTTGAGATTGAGAATCAACGGGCTACGGACTCTGCCCAGCGAATCGGCAGAAAATGTTAAAACAAGTGTTAAATCGGAATGAAAACAATTTATTTTTCTTTTTATCCCCCAAGTAATTCATTCGCGGTAATCTCAAAGGGACAGTTATTTCGGGCGGCTTTGATCAAATATGGTCGTTAGAAGTCTTGTTTCTAACCCGAGTCTCTTAATATCATCTCACAACCAAACTAAGATGAACATTCTTTGGTGCCAGAGAAGCGTTCGGAATCTGATAAATTGGTTATTTATTTTCCCTATGCTACAGGCCATAACAATTTGCGGTAAATCTAGTCAATTAACAAGTTAATTGTAAACCCAAATATACAACAATGGTCTCAATAAATATAATTTCCCTTGGAGTATTGAATCCGTGGAGCATTATTAATAGCAGCAATTACAGGATATCTGAACGTATACTGCTGGAGCTATAGGTTTCAGAAGATTAAAATTGCAACTTTACTGAAAGAAATTTATTTGCAGTATCATTACACAACCAAAAAGTCCTTGGTTTGACTTGATTCCTTTTGGAAGTCCATCATCTTTCGAGAGACCTGATTTGCATGGCCATGCAATTCTTCTCTATTTTCTAACATAAGAGTTTCTAATTAAAGTACTACCTTCAGTGTGATTCAATTAATAATTATTAATATATAACCAATTATGACACAAAATGATAATCCATTGAAATTAAAGTAATATTTGTTCAGTATTTTAGAATAAAAACGAACGTTATAGAGGGCGCATCTCATTCCCCTGAAAATTGAAACCTTTTTATGTTCTTAATGAAGATGTAAGCAGTTCAGGTGGGTAATTTACCTTGTGAAGCGTAATTTGGGAATTTAATGCAATAATAATTATTAGGTAAATATTATGTTTGCTTTGCTTATCTTTTGTTCATATACTTCAGTAGGCCTAATTGTCGTAGAACAAGTTTGTTTTTGTGATCCATTTAAGAGGCTGGCTGGGCCACAAAGATGGGCTGGAAGTGTCTCAAGGAGGCCTCATACCCCTGGTATATTTACGACTGTCGTTTCCCAATCTCCCAAGTGGACCACAGCCCAAAGACCAAAAAATGCAAGCTCACTATATTTTCAGTCTTGAAGTAATCAACGAAGCAAAAAAGAGAAAATATGTAACTTATATCTAGGTCTATTGCCAAAAATGTCTAATTTACTCAAATGCAACATACAATTAATCAGTTTTCTAGTAGAAGTTTTTTGCCTGCTTTTTGCAAAGAAAAATGTTCATTGCATTTTAATATATAACATGTTTCTTAACAGTAATTCATGTTATCTGTTTTGCATTTAAAGAGAAAAATCAATTTAAAAGACATCATATGAGTCATGTACTGTAAGAGGGACAGATAGAAGTAATTTAGAAATTCCATTGCATAATGTTTATGTTGCCTCAATTGGAATACAGTAATGCCTTGTATATATTTCTATCGTTTTTTACTCTCTTTGCCAACACAAGACCACCTTTTGGGACCAGAAAACATAGTTTTCTTGGGGTTTTGACTGCAATTAGAGGGTTATTTGGTTCTTTAAAAAAGTGATCTTGAAGGGTCTGAGATTTAGATCTTGAATTGTAGGGGGCACTGTACTTAAAAACTTTGATATATTCATATTTTGTATGGTATGGTAGTTTTACCCTGGCAAGATTGGGTACAGGATTAAAAAAAAAAACTATTATACTGCATGGAGTGTTCAAGAGACAGTTAGCTGCGAGAATACATTTATTGGATAGTCTTTGAATAGAGTTCATTCGAAGTCGAGTGTAAAGTTCCATGGCCTAATGTAATCAGTTCGAACTGCTTATGAGTTGAGGCAATTAAGAGATTGAGTTCTATCAAACAAGCCTCTCCTGAAATCTGGTGCACACTGACAAGTAATTAAAAACCTGCAGTGTGGACTAGTAGTCGTAGAGTTGGACGCTCTCTTGGAGAGCATTGGTGGAAAGAAAAATGTGCCATTGTCACGGATACACAAGAATGTATGTTACAGTGCAAAGTATAACTTTAAAATGTGGCGATTTGGTTGAATAGAAAATGACATTTTTGTAATGTTTAAAGTAAGCCCTAAATATGGTAAAACATATAAAAAAATACATATAATTTATTTATATTTTTTATTAACTTTATGTATAAAAAGATATTTGGTTATATAATTTAATTAGTTTAAATGTATTAAAAATCATCTATCAGTAGATTTTAAACCATCAATTTGTTTCTTTAGGTATAAAACTTAAATGAATTATTTTCCAAGCAAAGTTTAAATTAAATTTGTTTTGACTTTATTCGTATGTATGTTATGCAGCAGCCTTATGGGAAATTGATTAGTACATATGTAGGCCAACATTTGATTATGCAAATCATGTAATTAGATTGCATATTTAAAGCTCCATTGGCTTTTTATTATGAATATTAAATTATACAGTAATACCTAAAAAAATTATTAGCATTTGCATACTACTTCAAATAATTGAAATATGAAAGATTTTCTACTTTGAGTGATGTTTTTATTTCAATTTCTTTTAAAAGGAAAAGATATGTTTTGTCGTTTTTGTCCATCAAGCCATGGCCACTAAGTAGAATAAAGAATTTTATATATGCCTTGTCTTTCTATATTCAAATTATCTTTATTAAAATTGTACATAAAACAGATATCTTGCAGAAATAAATCTGAATTACAAAACTGAGTTATTAATTATGAATAAAAACAGGAAATCACAGATACATCACATCAAAACAGCAGCGTGTATTTAAGTAAAATAGTAATAGTTGATAACACTGATAACACTGTCTTTTAGTCAGAAGATAACGGTGTAGTAGGACCAGAAATATATGTTAAATTACATCAATTCCATGTAGCTTTTCTGAAATTCATGAATAACAAACGTAATTGAACACTTCAGTTATTATTCTTGTTGGTTATACATTATATGAGTAATTAAGAGTAAGATACATGTTTTTAGTAGAAATTAAAAATTGTTGCATTTTTGAGAATGCAATCACAAAAAGAAAGATTAGAATATGGAAAGTGAAAGAGTGAAAAACACGTCCGTTGTCTGTTGGACACGAATGAGCTTACAAAGTCTTTTTCTCCATTTGATAAGGTTTCTGACACGATCGCATCACGGTTGAGTACTCGCAAAATTAAATGCTCAATAGGTAGAAATCCATGCCTTGTTGCATTGCAACACTTGCTACAAAATAGTGTTAATTTCTCATTAGAAGAGTCTGTTTGTTTAGATTTGCCGGCTGCACATGTAAAGATTTAATTTAAGAAAAAGTTTATTGGACAATAAAATTCCAATGTTAACGACACCTCTCAAGGTCGAGGATGTAAGTACAATGCATAGATTTGATGTAGCATCAAAATCGCTGTTATGAAACATAATCCATATTTATAAGAATCTTTTGGAAGGACAACAAACTGCTCTTGTCTTTTCTGTACATCTGGCATGATAATCAACAGTTTTACTGTCAAAATATTTATTTATCAAAATATTAACAGTTGCTATAAAAACAATATTCAATACAGACAATAAATTTTAAAGACATTGGTGTGAGTACAATAAAGTGATATTTAATTTAATTTACCTTTACATTTACAGTTGGAAACAGTTGTAAAGATTTCTTATTTATGACAGGTTCAATTCAATTACCATAGTGACAGGTTTCTGTCAATTATGTTAGCATCTGAACTGAATTTTTAAAAAGAAAAGAGAAAAGAAATGTAGATTACAAGTCAAGAATATTTGGCGGTTAAAAGTGTAAACTTGAATTTAAACATTAAAATGTATGCATATTTTACGATTACTTGGTCAGCAATTTGGACTACGGAAGCTTTTTGCAAAATGTTTTATAAATCCACATTAAAAGAATATTAGCTACAATATATGTAACTCATTGATTATTAATAGATTTGTCTAAACTACTATAGGTATCTAGAATATTATTACTGTAGCTGCTATGTTCTGAATTCTTGGTTATTATTTTTATCTAAACTGTCTATATTATTATTATTTGTTGACTTTTCAACATAATTAAAATTGTTACTGTACCTGAAATCAAGTACAATTGAGTGAAGAAAGAATTTTTATTTGAAATTTTTGACACATTTGGAGGTCTCAAATGGAAAAAATAACAAACAGTATGCTGGTTATTACTGTATTCTACATATCTAAGTAATTTTTTGTTTATGTTGAATTATAGTAAGGAAGACTCGCTGAGTGCAATTCTGCTTGGGGTTGTGTTTTTTACCCCAGCAAAAAAAATGTCCGGATGCTTTCATACTTTTTGACTGTATCATTGTATGACCCCAGGCAGTTACCACTCTTGCGGATGAAGGGTGTCATTTTCTTTTTTGGGTGTAGGTAAACATCCCCTAATTATATGCCCATTAGCAATGATTTTTTGGTGCAATTATTTCCACATCAAATTAAACAAATAAAAAAAATTCTTCTTATTGCAGCTTAATGGTGATATATATATTAGGAATTGGCTTTAAGCTATGTTGATACAAATGTTGATATTTCTGGCAAGTTCAGAGCCTTTTGATTCAATTAGGTATATCATCGATTAATCTTCTAAAATTATAGCCAATTACAACCCCCAGAGAATATTAATAGATTTTTTTTCGTGTTGGGTTGCAGATTGTGCATAGCACTGTTTGAAATGACCATAGTATCAACCCATCCAATAATTTATGTTAAGACTACGATAATGTTTGGATTTGATACTTAAAATATTTATAAAAAAAATATTACCAAAAAAACAAAATGAGAAATTGAATAAATACTGGTACTCAAAGATGTACTGTTTGTCATAAGCTAAAAAATAAAAATAAAAAAAATCAATTCCATATTTGAATAGCTTATTTTGTGTATTTAACTTATTAACTTACAATTAAAATTGTGAATGGGCAAAAGATTTCTTAGTAAATTGACGGACAGTTACTGTAAATATTATACTTCCTATATTCTTTTACCTAGACTCTTTCATTGACTGGTGGTAGGCCTACTCAATTTAAGGATTTTTGTTGTAAAATGTATGTGTGTACAGCAAAACTAAATCATTTAATCTGATTCTAGTGAGAAATTAATAACTTATTTAATCCTTAAATGAGCTCTTAAAATTTTAATTAAATTGTTGAGGTTTGTAACATTTTTTGGCAGACGTCATATCTTACTAATTTACAATGTACCCTGTTCAGTCAGTATCATGCATAGTGTTTTGTAAATATATTGTTATTAATTTTACTGGTTCTTTAATATTTTTTATTATTAGTCGTATTACATTTTAAAAGTTTTCTTAATATATACAATTTTCTTTTCAGGCGCTTGAATAATAATAAGTTGCAAAGTTTACCAGAACTTTTGTTTGCGCAAATGGAACGTATGCACAGACTGTAAGTATCATGATATTAATGAATTATTTATTAATGTTTCTACCTTTTATTAATTAAAAGATTTTTTTTCAGACACATTAAACTACTTTTTAGTACAGATTTAATATGTGGAAATCCTATTAACAATCATTCAGGATTTTTTCATGTGATGTTGCAAGCTAGCAAGTACTGTAAATGATTAAAGCAGAGTTTAATATGTTCATGTTTCCTCTCATTTATAAAGGCTTCCAGATTTGGGAAATTTCAAAGTTCCGATAGGAAACTGCAATTGTGCCATTCGATGGGTATTGCAGGAACCATAAAAACTTGAGCCAAATGTTGCTGTGTTGTAACACTTGGGCCTACGAAACAAATCTATATTACAAAATAATATCAGAGTTTAAACGCTAGCATTTGTTTTTAGACTAGTTATAATCGCAACTATCGGTATACGTGAATAATGACTTTGCACATTAATGTATACTGCAGTACTGGAAAATAGATTGACGTTGGCCCTAGTGATTTCAGTTTCAGGCATTTCCTTGGTTTTAGGTCTTTTTATTTTCAAGCATATAAAAACTATATTCTTGAGCAATCACATGAAGCTATGAATATGCTGTATACATTTGTATTACCATTTTATACAATGCTTTATCTTTTAGACCAGATTAAACTTTGTCAACGTAGAGTATTTTGTAGATAGAATTCCAGAGGATTTAAACGATATATATTTGTGATTGTTTTGTTGGAATTCTGCACAATGTTTAGTGGTTTTTGTCTGCTAAACACCCTTGAAATACTTGGCTTTTATAATCAGAATCAAAGGGTGACTTTTCATGTCCAACCAGACAATACATGCAAAGGGGATTTTCTAAATATCCATGAAATCTACCCATGGACTTAAATCGACTGTAGATCTCACAGCTGGTCCTAGGTGGTGTCTATAATAGGTACTTGAGGTCCGAGCATTGTTGCCATTGAGAAAACCCCCCAAAAAAACTCCAGTCACTTATAGTAAACAAAAATTGTAGGTGGAACGTAAAATCTAAGACTTTGTTTATTTTATTGAGAATCTTCCAGTAGGCCTATGTACTGTACAGTAGCCTTATTCCTACATGCATGTATAAAATATGTTCTATAGCCAAGTTCATAAATTATCTTGTCCAATGTATAATATATCTTTAAATAAAACCCATGTAAGCATTTATTAAACCATCTTGGCATTGGATCATGATGTTTATTGAATATCATGTCAGTATGATTTACTATAAATTTTTATGAATGTTATATACTGTATTTGAGAAAATTGTGTCACCACAGAATTGTTGATAGCAATGTCATTCTATTGTAATAAATTTCGGAACTGGTCAAACAAAACTCTTAAAGTTAGGTCATCTTTTGTGGCCTGGTTATTAAATACAATGCTATGATATTCCTTAGTCTTTTCAAGGTTATTGTTAAATTATACCTTTGCTACATTGGAGATACGAACAAAATATTGACTGAACAAGGACCAAATAAAGATAAGAATATATTCTAAAAGTACATAGGCCTGTAAAGGTATTTCCTTTTGTTTGAAAGTTGAAAATGTTTGGAAATATGTTAAAGAGAGAATAAAATTAACCCAAAATTGTTTAATTACATTATTATATTGCATAATAAAATTAGCTACTGTGTAATTCAATCACTGAATCTATTAGCTGCACTATTCATTTGAAGCTAAAGTGATATTTGAAAAACTATCTGGTTTAGCTATAAACCATTCCGTTTCCTTTAGTAACTCCTAGGGGTAGGATTTATTAAAAAGACTAAAAGATAAAATCTGTAGTTTAAGAAAAGAAGTTTCCAGGCTGAAAATGAAAGTACAAAGATAATCGCCCAAGAATGGTTGCAAAGTTTTCTAGCATAGCCAACTTGGATGTGGTGAATTGTTGAGGAGGTACAGTTGTAAACCTTTCAAGTCCTAGGCCTGAAACTAGGCTTATGTCTTAGATACTGAGATATTATTAAATTTCCTGTTAGGTCAGCCCCTTTAAAATTGAAGCTAAAAAAATGACTGGTGGTACTGTATCATGCCGATCTTATGATCACTCATTGATAGAAAATCTTAGACTATAACAATCATACAGTAAACGACCTAATAAGTGCTGTCAGCGCTTAAAATGTCTTGAGCTTCAGTGCGGCACTTAATTTTAGAAAGCCGTTTATTCGAGAAGGGCATTTATTACTAAAGCGTTAAAATAGTATGATGTGTTGTATTTGAGTTGTTGCAAGAATTATAACTACTTTCCAAGTGCCAAGTTTTTTGTCAAACTAAAATATATCTAATAGTAAGTATTCCAGATCAATGCCTAGTCAAAAAAATTTATGTTTGGTGTGGTACTTATTATAATGAAACACTTTTTAGATCATTTGTGGTAGTATTGTACTGATACTTGTATTGAAGGTACAATTTTTATTCATATCTATATTATATTACAGCTTAAAAGTACTTTTTTTAACTGATAGCCCATTTTTCTCGTTTCAATGTTGTACTAAAAATCAACTAATAGAGTAAAAATATAGTTTGTAATTATATTAATTTTGATATGATTCTTACTCTCCAGTTTTAATTAATGAAGAACATGTTATAATTTAGAAAAAAAAACTGAACGATCCATCCCCATATTTGAACAAAAGGGGAAATCTACATCAGAAATACTTCAAATTATTATTTTGATCATGCATTTGTTGTGTGTGGTTGAACCTACAATTTCATAAATATAACTTAATGAATGACAAATGTGGTTCTTCTTTAAATCTGTGCCTTGCCTGTGGAATAATTTGTTTGTTATCAAGTACAGAATCTAATTGATTTGGCTCTGATGGGCTAGGCTTGGAGCATATGGAAGCTGTCAAAGGTGTTAAATAGCTCTCTTCACAGTGGGAATTTTGACACCAATTCATAAAAAATGTGGCTTAATGTTTTAATTTCAACCTTTAATTCATAAAATATGCTTTGATTGCGCATGCTTTGAAAAGATTTGAACGTTTTTGTTTATTTAAATTCTACTGTAATTAGAAATCAATTTAAGTAACAATATGATAAATAGAAGTGACAGCTTTATAGATATTAATTGAGGAATTTGACAACAACAGGAAAGAAGCCTTGATTGTGTTTGGAAGAAACACAACCTCTTCACATCTGTTATGTGTTTTTCTTCTTACTCCTTTTCTTGGTTTATTATTCTCTTGAAATATTACATTCACCTTTTAAATACTGTAGATCTTTATTTTTCAATTTCTAGTCCTTTTAATCACCTAACATTTTGTGAATGTTTTACCATTTATATTATTTTGTATTTACTTTCAGTTCATCATTTAAAATTGTCAATATTTTTCTAATAGGAATTTAAACATTGACTAAATAGTACAATGTTGTATAAGTGTGTTATCCACTAAGTGCCTCTTTAATAATGCTATATGCAATTAACTAAAGTTCATGTGTCTGTTTTAGGCTTTCAAGATAATTGTGTTATCCATTGTACTAAATTATATTGTATTAACACAAGTCAGTCTTCATACTTTCGTAGATTGGAAACCATTTGGTTAAGTGGCTCTCATTTCTGACTCGTTTAGCTACAGTATAGAATATCCAACCAGATGTCTGGGACATTGTTGATACTGATTATTCTTAGTCATCTTCAAAATGCTATATGGGGCAATGTACTGCATTATTTCTTCACTACATTTTTTAATGGAAATTATTTTTTAATTTATTTAAATATAAAGTAAGTAATGCAGTTTTCATTTTAAATATGTACCTTAAAAATCAAAATAAATCTGAGAATTACTAATTTATACTAATACAAGTTGGAAAGATGGATTTATTCTGTATTAACACCATGGATAACCCATGAAAGCCTGAAGAAGACTTATTTCCAGTGGGGACTTTCTGGTGGTGATTGTGCAGTAAACCGGGGTACAATCCACTACTCTTTCCCGAAGCGTGTACTGCATTCTCAATGTGCACATGGGCCATAATACACACAGGACCGATGGCTTAAACATCTCATACGAATGACGGTGCACTATCGTAACCTGCATTTCTGCCCTCCAGCTGAAATACAAGGAGAGCAGCGATGGGAATTGAACAGGGGACCAAGGGATCTACCACCAGTTTAGCCGACTAAGCTAAGCTGCTCTCTTATCAACTTGCTAGAAGATGTTTAAAGATTAGGTATGGTACATTTAAACATCAATTGATTTTTTAATTGAAGCACAAGCGTGATCTCTTGCCTCTTGTCTAAAAGTGCCTACCGGTAAGCCAAAATATTAAGCAGTTAGAAAGCCACTAAAGGTTTGGTTTGTAATACTGGACCTATCAAAAGCGTATCATCTGTAGAACATTTTTATGTTGTAATGGAGAATAGTAGGTAGTGATTCTATTACACCATTAAGATATGATGTTGACAAAAATTCTTTCACAAATAAATATATTAATTTTGATGGGGAAACATTAAAAATTAAAAGATCTGTGTTATATATGTTTGTAAAATTTAATTTGTAAAGACAAACATACATAAAATAATATCTTAGGACATGGTTGTCAAGATTTTGCATTCCTAAAATCGAGAATTCATAAAATAAGTGTCAGTAATTGAGGGTTCTGCTGTGCTTGTATTCAAATTATTTGACACCCATTGAGTGTCAAACCCCACTGTTTCTTTGTAGTTTACACTGTAGAATTTGTAAAGAATTGTGGTATGGAGCTTAGCTTGGCTTTACGTATCAGCATTATAGCAGAATATGAAGATAACTTTCCTTGAAGGCTGTAACGTGTGTTGTAATCTGATAAATTAAAGCTATTCTCAGGACTTTATTCAACTAATCTGTCAGATATCCTAACAATAGTGTCACAATCTTTACAGGCATTCCTTCATATATATAATATTGGAGGAGGCAAACCTCACCAGTTTTTCTCACGATGGGAAATATGCCATAATTACAAGAACATTTTGATAAAATCTACCTACAAAAAATATTGTTCCAGTTCAGTAGTACAGCTTTTGTTTAACAGATAGATGCTACTCAAGACTAGACTATATTCCTACAATAAATAATATAGCCTTTGTGTTGAGCTGAGAGAACTTGTCACAGTCAAGCAAGTCAGAATACATTTGGAACTTGTCTTATTATCCTAGCCTACGGCAGAGAAATCTCTCCTTTGCTATGGTGATCATCTTGTACAGTATAATTCTAGAACGTTATTTCCATGTCTCCACACTACAAATGTACAGTACTCCACAAGGCTGAATATTCTAAAAGTGTTTTTTGTTTTACAGTACCAGCTTAAGACAATTAGGATTGTATATTATTTTTAAAAAGGAGTTAAATTGTTGCAAGTGAAATTTTACAAAAGAAAAGTCTGTCTCTCCAACAACCAACTTGGTGTATCATTGTTTGAAATTTGAACTGTGGTTTGACATGTTTTTTCATCTTTGTATTCTCTCAAAACAAACTTTTTGAATTGAAAATGACAGACAAAATCAAGCCCAGTTGAAATAAAAGAGATCGGAGAAGGAAATATAAAACACTCTTTTGATGTTAACTCTATGCAACCTTAAGCCTATAAATAGCATTAAAAGTGGATTATATTCAAGATTGGTGAAGTGAAAGAAATCAACGATTAACTATGTCACATTTAACAAGGAATCACATTCCTGACGTCCGCTATGAAAATACATCACTAGCCAGATTATATTATTTATTAACTTTTAAAAAATACCTTTACCTTTCATTAAACTTCTAGAAAGTATTAGGCCGTGTTCACATTGGATTGAATTTTTACAATGGGTAAATGATATTCTACTGTTGTTCGCACTTGTATTTAAATATACACTAGTAAAGACACATAGGGGCATAGGCTGGATTTGGTCTGGGGGGTTGCAAAACAGTCTGGGTTGTGAACATTGAGAATGTGGAACTAAATCTCTATACCAATGAACTTAATTTTCATTTTTAGTATTTTAACCCACTTGGTGTAATTAATTTGCCATCATGGGGGTGGGGGTTTGTACCCCCAGCCTACGCCCATGACATCGCGCATAGATGTTCAGTGTAATTTTTGATACATTTTATGAACATTTTGGCGACGTGTTTATTAGCTCACTTATAAAGATTTAACTTAGGGGTGTAACCACCTCTTTTTCCACCTTCCCCCTCCCCCACCCAGTTTTTAAATATTCAAAAATCTGGGTTTTTTTCCCCTTCTAAGCCTGGCTTTAATATCACGGCCGGTAAGAAAAACTTATTTTAAAGGTAGTTCTAGAAAATTATAAACCAATATTAAACATTGATTAATTGATTCATTGACTTTATTCCCTTGCCTGGCAAACCAATATTAAAAAAAAAGAAAAATATCTCTAATAAGCGCTTCAGCACTTAGCGGGAAAACTCATGTTTACTGCGGCACATGTTAGACCATTTACTGTACAGGATTGCAGACTGTGTAAACTTTCTGATGATCAAATTACTGTTAAAAACATTGAATTATACATGTTTTATAATACACCAATAAATCTTCAGAAGTCTATCAATAGTGAATACAGTTTTGATGTTTATCTACAATTACCGGTGCTGTATTAGCCAAGCAAAACCATTCTGTTTATCGAATTTGAGATCAATTGTGCATGAGAAGCCATGCCTTCGGGCCTCTTCTCTTTGACTTGGTAATCCTATCCCCCCACAATCATTCATCAAATACTAAGGATTAATTATTTTCTCTAATTCTTTGAATGTTGAATGTAGAAAGTCTGTGTACTGTTAAGAGGATTATTTTGAAATAATAATTACAGTACAGAACTACAGTAGTCATGAAATATTTATAAACTTTAATTATTTTTGTCAGGATATTGTATTTAAATCACTAAATGTATTTATTCTATTAAAGTAAAAATTTATAATTATAATAAGACTTACATTTCATAATAATAATAATTTATTAACTTATATTGTGCAATTTCCATTAAAATATGTACTTACAGTAATACATGAATAATTTATGACCACCTTCACAAAATAATGAGAAAATTTTAAAAAAGACAATTTAGCAACCAATTGCCAGCTATAACTTAAGCCTAGTCTTCACTTCACATTTGATTTGTCAAAAATTAGCCTTGTGCACCCTACTGTGAATCAATCCAATTTTTATTATTGATTAACCCATCTTCTTTACAACTAAAGGTGGTAATTGATGATACCAATATTGATTTAGGGTTTCCTTGCCATTGTGAACGGATAAGAATCGGTCCTTCCCCAGCTCTGTAATCAATTGTTGAAAAATGTTTTGCTTATAATGGTAATTATTAGGCCAGTGTAGACAGAGACTGTTATACAAATTAGGGATTGATCCCTCGTAATTAATTACTGCCGTTTGAAAGGTACAAACGGGTGGACATTGAATAGATAAAATGAACACCACCTTGTTTGTAGGCTTGTCAGCATTAGTGCATGGCTTGTCATGATCACGGTGATGTGATTGTCAATCAGGTCCACGTTTCATATTCAACACAACATTCTTAAAGTGGCATTTTTTCAAATTTTCATGTCAAAAAACTGTGTACAGTAATAATAACTGTTATCAGGACACATTTATATATAAAACAAGGAACTGCCCTCCACTGCCTTGAAAACTCAAAAGATATGTATATTTCTTCCTAATTATATAAATTTAACCATCCTATTTTACATTCACCAATAAAATTTTATTTTTATTTTCTCTTACGTCTGGATGATTTTGGAAAAACTATTTGCTAAATAAGAAAACAAAATTTTGTTTTTATTTTTATTCTGTCCTCCAATAATCTTTAAAAAAATAAGTATGCAGAACAAGGAATAAAAAAATTCTTGCATTTGTAGGACAGTAAATATTCCTGGCTCTCTTCTGATTGGTCAGTTTTTAAGGTTGATTGGTATGCTGGAAACTTCTATTGAACCTGGTCAGTGATGGTCAATTCATGTAAAGGTCTCATTGTCTGTTGAGGCACATGCATAACTTTTGCACGTCTCTCTTTTCTCTTTAGTTTTATTGTATCCCTCATGAAAGTTTGTGTACCCAGCTGGTCAATGCTGAATGGTTCAGAATTACTGTTAATTAGTCTAATTTGCCAGACAATATAGTGAAACTCATTAGGAAAACTGATCAAAGGGTGTTCACACCTTGTGTTTATTGTTCCCAGTTACTTGTTTACTTTTGACACCTTCAAACTGAATAGCATTATGTCTACGATAATGATGTGCCTTTAATAGCAGATTAGACTACTGATTCCGATTCAGATTTCGAAAATGTCAGCGTAGTACACAGATTGTAGAGTGAAATTGATTTGACAGTTCAGTTTTCTTTATTCACATTTAAGTAGACAAAAATAATGCACTTTATGAATTTATACAAATAAAAAATACATAGAAATTAGAACATTAGGTAACTATTAATTAATAATAAAATGCACAAAAAAAAAATAATAAAACATACTATATATATTAGCAGTTACAAAAATATTTTATAATAATATTATGCTAATGTGATCTATTTAATGTAATGTAATCAATCTCAGTTTTCAGTATAAAAGTGTATGAATAGATTAGGCCTATATTTCAAAAGGAATACTGTTATAAACAATTATAAAACATACTATAAATTAACAATAAACACAAATAGGCCTATATTATAATATTATGCTAATGTAATTTATTTAAATGATCTATTTAATGTATTCCAAATCAATCAATCAGTTTTCAGTATAAAAGTATGTGAATACAGTATGCCTATATTTCAAAAGGAATACTGTTATAAAAATTATAAAACATACTATACATTAACAATAACACAAATATATTATAAGACAGTATTATGCTAATGCAATTTATTTAAATGATCTATTTAATGTATCCCAAATCAATCAATCATTTTTCAGTATATGAATACAGTAGGCCTATATTTCAAAAGGAATACTGTTTTTAATATACAGTAGTCATTAAGTGTAAGAAAATATTTTTTAAAGATATTATAATACAATAAAAGAACATTCAGTTTGTATGACGAAAAATAGAACAAACCACAAGTACCAGTAGATTTTTTTTTAATTCACTGCCTTATTATGATTTTTATATTTTAAAATAGGTAAATTATTTATATGAATATTGAATTTCAATTTATTGATGTTTAAATATTAATGAATGAATGCGCAGCAATTCACAGCCTTTATTCGTCCAGCATACAATAAAATACATTAGAAATTTGGTTAATGTACACAGATTCTTAAAACGTCAACACAATTACATAAAAACACCATTACTTTGAGAAAAAAAAAACACAGATGAACATTAAATAAATTCATATTTTAGGCCAGTTAATCTGATATTGATACACGCAGTATTCTGTTGGAGGTTTATTTGGCCTTCAGTAGAGTTCTGATAGCAGATATAAGATGTATCCCTGTAGGATTTACTTAATCTGGAAAGGTCCTGAATCAATGTGGGTGGCTTCAATCCCACTGCCACTCCTGTACCACCTGGACCACAAGAGGATGATTCCTCTTATCTTAGCTATTTGAGTATTTGAGGTAGGACTAATTATATTCAGCTTACCCTTACTGATGAGCCTATTGAAGTTGTTGGTTTCCAATTGTATTGTCCTTAGTTCATTGAAGAAACCAGGTCAGAGAGGACCATAGGACAAATACACAGCTACACCTTCCAATGGAAAAAGCTTACCTTCTACAGATACCCATATATATACCCACACACCTATCCCTACAACTTGCAGACATACAAGAAATCTATATCCTCATTCCCTATACCCATACCTCCACACATGTAACCTTTCCCCTCACACACCTTCAGACGTGTAGGTAAGAAATGGCTGTGCTCAGAGATGTCACACTCCTGCATGTGTGTAAAATAAAAGCGAATGTATAGATTTATTTTTTCAGTCCAACAATGCTTTTTGCGGTTCTGTAGTGTGATTACCCTAACTTTAAGTTTTGTAAGTAGTTTTACTGAATAGAAAGTGCAACAAAATCTTCAGCCCAGGATTTCAGGGCGTATCTGTCCATCATAAAGCTCAGGTAAAATGTACACATCACTTTGCTTCAACCTCAGCCCTCGTTCATTAACATCCACGACAGGTGACTCGTGAAGGTGGTAAATCATCACTCATCCAGTACAAACGAGGCCTGACATTTCTACAGTAAATTTTTTAGCCGATATAGTGTGAACTCCACAAACATTGGTATGATAATCAACCGGCTTCAACAGTTGGTAATTGGACAAATCACTCGGGACATCAAATCAATGTATATACGTGTGAAAAAACAACTAAAAGGAAATGAGCGTATGGCACAATTAGAAAGAATAAGCGTCAATCAGCAGTCATCGTTCCGCCCGTCAGTGGATTTTACACAAAATGTCATGAATTGCTGAATTTTTTTCTCCAAGTCATGCAGCAGATGTTCGACATGTTAATTTTTTCTGTCCTTCTACCCTACATTTGACCGTTTCAGTTTTACTACTTTACACTTTAACCCATCTTTTTCTTTATGCAATCTCAATTTATAGAATTATTTTAAAAACCTGCACAGTCAGCAGGATCAAGTTGACTTTCATGTTCATTCATTAACAAGGATCACAACCTTATGTAACGTGATGTTGGTTGAATAACACATCTAAGAAAAAACGAGAGTTTATTGAAGATGGCTTCTTTACAAATAATTTTCGAAAGTAAGAATTCTGCAGGGAAGAAAGGTACATTCAAGTAAATACCACAACTGACTAATGCCTAAGGGCATAGATTGATCATAATGATTAGCCATTCTGGTTGTCATGGAGATGGTGTCAACCCTTCCTAATTGAACCTGGGACTCCTGGGTTGGGCCAGACACTGGAGGTTATGTTTACAGAAGCATCTGGTGATACCAGAAGTTGCATATTTCTAGTGATGGTTACTCCTTTCTAATTTGACCTCAAATTTGCCAGTGGTCCAAAGCCCAGTGGTTCCTCAGCATCTTGACCCTCAGGGCAAAAAATTAAAATATTTCAGCCAGAGAAGTAAATTTCAAATATTTCAACCACATACTTTAATAGCCACAAAATATTTTAAATCTTTATAATATATTATATAAACTTTTTTTTAATATAAAACAAAATTATTTAAATAAATTTTGTCCAGGTTCAGTGCAGTTCACTTTAAATAACAAATCTAATTTTCTTTTTCCCCAAGCCAATAATATTTATAATTATTCGAATGATATTGTGCTATGAAATTAACAAGAGCCTCCAAAATGGCCTCCACGGTTGCAAGTGTACCAGTGTGCTTGGAGTCCTAGCTAAAAATCGCTCTCATCAAAAATTGGACAATCAATTGCGCACTTTTAACTTCTGATCATCAATAACAAGAAATGCATTTCAGTTTCTTACAGTAAAGCTTTAGATCTTGTTATTCAGAGAATGGTGAAAAGCACTTGTTATTCTTCTCTATTTTTTTTCTCTTTTTTTTTTTTTTTTTGCCAAACTATCTTCCTCGAGTTGTTATTGTTGTATAAACAGTAATTGCCACAGCATCCACATTGTTTTATTTTCGTACAGGAGTAAAAGAGAAAGTTACAATGTGTGCTAATGTTACATTGAATTGTGTAAACATGTTTGGAGTAATTTCATTGTCCAGTAAAATGTTAATCCATATGTGCATTATGATATGGCACACATAAACACGTTTTCTCTTTGAATTTTTTAAAATGTTGAGTTAATAAAATATAAAAATCTATATGATTTATGTTATGATTATGTATGTTTGAAAGTATTACATACACATAAGGTAAAGTGAAATACAGAAGCCGGGGTTAAACCCAGTAGTCGGAAATTCTATGTGGCCTCTCAATGGTGGCCCTCTTATGGGAAAAAAGTAACAATCAAAACCATGTTATTCCTCTTTAAGATCATTGAAAAAAGAATTAAGTAAAGTGAAACCTTTAAGATAGGCACATAATGAATTACGTACGAAGGCTCTGTGCGCAATTTCATACCACGTAAGTTTGTTACCCGAGGGTGTTCAATTGTGAAACTTTAGTGTAGAGGATTCAGGAAAGGGAGTAAAAATATGCATTATGTAGGTTATATTCAGTACTGTCGTTTTTCCTGCCTTGCAACCTGTTACACGAAGACAACCGTATAGCTCTTTCCTTCTCGGTAGTTTAACATCTGAACACCGGACATCTTAGACCTGATCGCACACCTGTTGAATGTATGGGAACATATCTGGAACTGAAGTTAAAATAACACTCTCTTCAGATATGGAAAATAATAGTGATGTTTAACCTATGGAATTTTACAATGCTCAAGGAAAAATTAAGCAAAGTTAAACCAGCACATAATGTTAGATAAACATCTAAAGAATGTTCAACCACAATTCATGATTTTTTGTATTTATATTTGAATTAATCTGTTCAGATACATTAGCACCGACCTGGATTTTCATTTTTTCACTGCTGCCCCTGGCAACTGGAGACCTTAGGTTGAGCCTGACTATTGCGTGGGAAAATTCTTAACAAGATTACCAAAATTTGAGTCATACTTTTATAGAGTTATGTTTTTGAGTTATATTTAATGTCTATTATTTTCTATTCTTATCTTAGAAGGACTGATGTGTATATTCATAGTTTTTTATTTAAAAATCTGCATGAAAAGAATATAGTTTGTTATTATTGATTATTGCTATTTGTTGTTAATGTTACTAAAATTAATTGGTATTATTAAAAAATGCATTTATGTACTGCTTTTTTTTTGCTATTGATTTCTTGTTAATAATATCTTATTTTACTATTGATTATTATTCAGTTAAAAACTGATAATTCAACAAGTAATTATAGTGTAGTTGATGTTAATATTAACTGTTATTTTCTTTAATAACTGTAATTTTTTTTTCTAAAAATTCCTTTGGGGAAATGTGGGGTGCCTCTGACCTCCAGTCATGCGATTGTGCTCTTTTTCCAGCCCTGGTCAGAGCATGGTAAGAGTAGAATGAAGGGTTCTTCTGTATAGGAAGGTGATCAGCATAGGATACCAATGGAAAGATAAGATTATCAGTAACGTACTTAATAAAAATATTGAATAACGTAGGTCCCTAGGGGAACACCTGAGGTGACGCACTTAATACTAAAATTGACTTTGTTTTCACTGCATCCAGAACGCTTTGTATTGTTGTTTTAATGAATGCCTAGTATTTAATGTTTAATTATCTTACTTAAATGTACCTGTGATGACCATTGCTGTGAAAGGAGTCCAGTAATTATATTAATTGCAGGGTGATTCAATTGCATTATATGTGATTTATTCAAATCCCTCTTTACATTTAATCATTATACAGCTTGGAAAGCAAGCTTAAGCAATCCTCTTTTGTATTGAAAAGTGGAAATTAACAAAATCCCACATTTTCAGTTAAGAAATTCATAAAAATAATTGTAGTGGTGAATTAGAGTAAATACACCAATTTTATTATGTTTTTATCCAATGAAGCTTATAAAAAGAAACGTTTCATAAACAATTAGGCCACTATCCAGATTTGGTTCTTTTTGTGATGTTGGTTTTGGAAAAGCATCTGGTGCAAGCTATTGGCTATTAAATATTTGCAGTTCCGTTACTGAAAGTTTTCCACGGTACTTTGCAGTGATTTTGTCATTTTGCTTTATGAGAACCAATGAGAAATGAATCTCTCATTTACCGTACACTGTGGGTCCATTTAGTACTAAAAGGTTGTAGGTCTACTGTGACACCAGGGGCTTAGCTTTCATCACACTTTTCAAACTTTAGCTCTCAAGGAACTATCAGTCCAAACTATTTCCTTTGGTAATACTCAAAGATGTAAGTTTTCATTATTAATCAAATTATGCTATTGACTGAATTATCTAGTGAAAACATGATGACAGGTACGCTGACAGCGTTAATTTTTTTTTCTTTTTTTGGTCACTTTTGACACCACATATCCTACTCAGATGCCAAAAAGATGTCTAAATTTACCTTTCAGAAGAAGATGCTGAATATTCACCGGAAAATCAAGTATCAGAAACTGAACCCATGTGATCAGAATTTATCCAAATTAGGGATGATATTTATGGATATTGTTTTTCTTTGTATCTTTGAGATAGTTTGCTACCAAAAGTGACTTTTTAGAACATTCTGTAAAAGTGAATAAAAAATATTTTTTATTTGTTTTCTCGCCGGCAAGTGCTAGAAAACCTAATCTTGAATTTGTAAAATGAAGAAACATATAATTGTTAAAGCATATGGGTTTGTAAATTGAGAAATATATCTTTAGTCTAGGCCTTTCTACAGTATGTGTCGCACTTTTGAAAAGGGTGCTGCATTGGTTTGTGGATTTCCCTTCCTAAAGCATAATACTGCCTGAGTCGACCATGTTTTATAACAATCAAAATTCATTGACATCTTGCCTAGATGCTTATTATACTGTATATCAGTATTTTAATTTTTATATTCTGTATAGATCTAAATATATGCATCTCAATAATTAGTTTATTATTAATAAATATTTTTGGGTGTTAAAATTATAGTCCTACATTATCTTCTTGAAAGATACTAAACAAGATTTCCTTGTTACATAGGTTGTCCAAATTCAACTCAAATTTGTTAGAATGATATTCTTATCGTGGTATGTACAGGTACTACAGTAGTATTAGCAGTCTATTTACAATATTTTATCTATAGTACATCATCCTTATATGCAAGTGATCTAGTAGAGGCAATTTACTATACAGTAGGTAAACAAACCCATGTCTTGGGTCATTTAGCTTCCTTGGTGATATGCTTTGGTAGCTGGAGATAAATCTCTGCCCATCGAGAAGTCCGGAGTATGTTGATTAATTCTAATTAAATCATCAAATTGTGGTCGTATGATTTGATTTGGATCACCAAAAATAGACCATCTGTTGGGGGTTGGTTCCAAAAAAAATTTAGGTGAAAGTGTCAGTAGTCGTCTCATGATATGTCTTCAAGTTCAGGTCAGTTGGTCACTCCATCAGATTTTCTTTCGGAAATTGTATCCAGTTGGATGCATGATAATTTGTACAATCAGAAATTGTCATGTCTAGTGTATAGAGGTGATGTCAGCTTTTAGTACCTCAGTGTAGTTGATGTATTTAACAGGTGGAAATGAGTGTGCCTGGGTTATTCCAATGTTTGACTTATTCTTTAAAGTTCTGTTCACACTCTTAAATTTTATGTGCGAAATTTGTGTGATGTGAACATATATGGGCATGATGATATCATATTGCATTATATATTATATTATTATATTATATTATATTATATTATATTATGTTCACACATATGGCATAAGGCTGGCGTAAGCCTAGTGTAGCGTACGCCCTTGTGTGTGAACCACACCACTCACAACGCCACCTCCGTGGCAACGCTACCTGCAGACCCCAGATGCTTGAATGATTTGACCTCATTTCAAGAGATTGACGAATCACGAATTATGCAAATAGATTAGTTACTTTGATCCCTTTCCTGTGATCTCTATAAATGAAATGGTATTAGGGTATTACATTTTACTTGTATATGATTTGTTGATTGTGTTTTGTAAGATATTTTAACCTATTTACACTGTCTATTAAAACCTGTAACACCAACAAATTTGTTCCACAATGCAAGCTGAAAAATCAGCTGGCATTGTAAATGCTGGCATGTAAATTCATTTAAAATACAGTAATCATATAAGTTCACTTCCAACAATTCACAGATTTAAAAGTTTTAATGATGCACTGTAAACATTTTACTACAGAATAAGAACTCGTATATTATTTAAGACTGAATTCCCCCATACTGTAGGTCTATAGTATTACTACTAATTTAACGCCAGCATTAATATAGCGAACGCTGTTTGTGTAAACACTTTGAAATTCTAATCTGTGGATTAGCTTACTCCGGCGTAAGCTACGCCAGTCTTACACCATGTGTGTGAACATACCCTTAATATAGATATCAAATTTATTTGTCACATAAAATTTGATAGAGCTTTTATTTTGTTATATTCACATTCCTACTACGATCGAATAACATTCCAATATATTTTCTTTTTAATATATTGTGTTTACATTCAACTTTTTTTATGCATGGATTTTCATGGAATCTCCTACCTAGTGTAACCAAAATATATCAAGTACTAAAAGTAGCCAAGGAAATTTGAAAACTACCCAGTGGCATTATTAGTTTAATTCCTAACCAAGTGTTGCCCAGGAAGATTATTAACCAGGAGTTTACAGAAAGAAGACCCAATGCAAAAAGTGTGACCTGGTTAAATCTTCCTGCTACATGGCTGGCTGTATAACATCATGATTTTATAGTCATGGTTAAAGCTATTAGGGGAAAATTAAAGTGTGTGACCATCCAGTCTGAACCACCCAAATATTTGGAAGTTACTTTAATAATAAATGTGATGAAAAATTTATTCTGAGTGAGTCTGAGAGTGCCATTGCCTTTACTTTGATTTGATCATCATGGAATTACATTTATTCTATTAAATCAATAATCTATTAGGCCAAGTAAAAAAAAAATACATGTTTCTCGTCCGTGCCCGCTTCTGTTTTGGAGCCGCCTTCTATTTTTTGTTATTTGTTATTTTTTAATTTCAGAAAAAGAGATAAAAAATTATCCCCCCAAAACACCGTAAATACCTTTTTTTTTCGGTAAATACACTGTGCGCCAAGGTCTTCATGGCCTATACATATTATTGTTCTCCAACATTCACATATGATAATTGTGAATTTTAATGCCTGAAAAACGATGACCAGTGGTGGAACACGGCAATCTGAACTCGGGGGAAAAAATAACAAAAAACCGTAATAACAAAATAAAAGAAAATAATAAATATCAAGTGCCTCCTCCTTACTTTTTTTAGAAAATCCGGACGAGAAACATGTTTTTTTTTTATTTGGCCTCTGTATCATGATGATGATATGCAGTTTTTAGTATTTGAAATCAAATCTAACAATAATTTTGAACCTACTCTTTATCAAGATCTTTATTAATGTCCTTTTAATGGCCTCTATTCTGAATGATCTAGTCTCCTAGACAGAGGTATTTTTTATGTCTAGTTGATTCATAAAGTTTTCATCCTAGGAAGTGTTGTTGCTATGTAACACAGCAATAGCTAGACCATGCATGTGTATTTATGTGAACTATGTTAGGTTTATTACAAGATAATGTTCTGCATAAAGTATATTATGTCCCCGTACTTGACAATTCAGGGCTTTTGATAGTTTGATAAGTTTATCGGTACAAGCAATTCCTGCAGCTGCTATTTATGAAAATCCTGTGATGTATATTCTGCTTCCTAATCCGCCTGACTCAAGGGCAGGCAGTGCAATGAAAAATAAAAAAAGAAAATATCCACGATATTACGATTCACTGATAAGGAATGATGAGCTAAAGCTATGTATGAATATGGATAACTGTACTTAATCTAAATGCAATGCAACACTAGTGAGTGCTATGCACTGACATAAGAGGGCATTACACCCCTTCATTACTGAGTAGTGCTGCCCAAGTGGTCAATACAATTGAGTACCACATCAGTTATACTATCTTCTTTTAAATGATGTAAATTTTAACTTAATTTATCATTATATCATTCTGTTTGCTTTCCAAACCTTTCATTGGTAATTAGATAAACATGTGATATGCTGCTTGCTATCCCAAAACAATTTAGCATAGAATGTGGTAGTATAGTATACTTTAGTACAGAAAGAAAATCCGTAATAATTTTACTCAAAACTTTTGGCAATAATAAGTTGATTCCAGTAAATCGTCTATCATTTTAAAGCTTATAATGTGTGGAGAATATGAATATATTAATATTGGTACAGTAAGTCAAATTCCTTGTTTACTGTAGGTCACTGATCCTGGTCTGGGCATTTGCAAGGCCCATATGCTGAATTTTTTCATGTTTTTTAGTTTGGTTAATCTGAAATGTATAAGTTGATCAAGGCCTTAGCCAGGGGTGGTTTGATTTTTTTTTCCGAAAAAGGACAAATTTGAGTAATTATATGAAAAATGGTTGATAAGGAAAAGTGCATGCAAAATCCAAATTTGACAAGCAAAAAAGTAAAAGAAAAAAAGAAGAAGTACTAATTTTCATGACCTCCATTCTTAGATGTTCAGAAATGTCTCTCTAGAAATTTATACATACAATTTCAAAAGGACTTTTCTTAAGAAATGCTTGGAACTCCCCCCGCCCCCTGGCTACGGGCCTGTTGATCATTTGAAAAAACTGTGGCTAGCTTTGGAGCCATTCAAGCGTAATGAGTGCTTAGAAGATAGAAGCTCTGTCATGTGGTACTCTGATGTAATGATGTAGTACTCTAGAGAGTTGAAACAGATCACTGCTGAATGATACCGTAATTGTAAGATGACATAAATTCACACAAATCATAGTTCAGAAATTTCTTAAATTTCAACACAAGAGTGTTGAAACAGATCGTTTATTGAATTTATAAGATAAGATAAATTCCCACAAAACTTTTTAGTTCATGTCTATTTGTAAATTTCCGAAAGAATTTTGATGATATCAAACAGATACACGTGGCAAACTGTCAATCGTATACAGTACTCAAAGGTATGACATCTGCAACATCTGTTGAGATGTTGCCAATGTTGATGATACAGAAACAGTTAAGATTCAATGGCCTGTTAGATTTATGGATACGATCAACTTGCTTTCCTTTCATTGGTTCACTTAGCAGGTAGCTTCTAATCAAGGTAGATATTTAAATATAATAAGCTGTATCATTTTTACATCTGAAAATCATGCACAGAATGTACCGCTAAACAGCATTTAACAATAATGAACAGAACACTAATTTGAAACACATTTTCATAAAATTCAAACTGTGAAAATTGTTTTGAAACTAATTTGGATTTTGATAATTGAGAATCAATTAGCACTAATTATACAAGATCCCCACTATCACAGGAACATAAATGCTGACAAACAACAATGTAAATAAGCAATGGCTGATGGTAATTAATGTTTGTTAGTAGTGCCTACTTTTCCGGTTTTCTAACGCATGTTCTTGTTCCTTGTTGTGTTGCGTGCAAAGTTTGTTTCATTCGGTCTGTTTTGACACACTGACTAGGTTACACAAAACTTGTTACAGATGTTAAATTGGCGGTGAGCAGATGGCCCTGATTAACGACTCCCTAGAATCCACCAATTTATGCCGTATCGTATGCAATTATTGCGTAATTAATGTTTTCTTAGGAAACCAAGAATAGAAGCATTTCAAACCTGTTGATTCGATCGTTTGACTAACACAATTCAAAACCAAAAATTCATCATTGTTTTGACATGCAAGAAGAAACTAAGTGATAGGCCTATTTATCTGAATTTTAAGTTAAAACTTTAAAAATGTAGTGTTAAATTTGTCTTAATTCAAATTTTGGACAAACACATGAATGTAGGTCAGTTGTTTGTACCTTTGAAAACTAACATCCAAAACTGTTTTTCTAATGAAATCATATTCTTTATGACATCTCTGTATTTTCTTGCATTGATTATATCATAATTAAATAATAATATCCAAGTTGGTGAAAATATTTTACCTTTGTTGCAGAAATCCACTCCCTACACCGTCACAGGTATATAATTCTTACATTTACTGTGTCTGTTTAATATTTTGTCAATATTTACCTGGATATAAACCAAAAATAGCCAATCATTCCAACATCCCTCAAACCAAATTTATTGAAATACTATACTTGTGTGAGATTTGTAGGAAATGTGACATTATGTAAACAAAATCCAAATGAATTTCATCATGCTTTTTTAGAACAGAATTCTATTCTTGAGTCATTGTTGTCTTCGGGTTCAAATAGCAAATATTTCGCTTGTCAAATTATAATGTTATAAAATGGTTGCATGGTCTCCCTAGAGGTTGGAAGGCAAGCACTGCTTTTTGAAAGAAGTAGGTCTGGTACGTCACCATTGTGTGACCTAACTTGAGGGATTGTGGGAAGGGTTAATAGGTCATCGTAATATTCAGAATTGGTCATGTCATATTCTGAATATTACGATGACCTATTAACATAATATTCAGAATTGGTTACGTCATATTCATCATTTAAATTTTATAGAATAACCTGAAATCTCATTTGAAATTAAGGTTAAAGATTGAAGATAAAATTAATTTTTCATCTTTAAGATACAAAAGAAATTTATGATGACATTAAAATATGAAAGTGAAAAAATGACTAGTCCTATATCCAGGTTTACATATTTTAAGATCAAATTAGGAGATAGCAGGTTGTAACATAGCTTACTTCATTTGAAAATGTAAGGAGAAAAATAAACATTTTTTTCCTTCTATATGCTGGGTATGTTGTTCAGTAGGTATCTACTGTTCTCCCTCAGGGCTCAGTTATGCTTTAATTTTATAAGTCTGTTAATGTGACTTATGGAGTGGAGTTGTTTTAATCATAAGAATAAATCGTGCTGTCACAGGAATTGAACCCAGGACCCTGAGATTGGAAGTCAAGTATCTTAACCACCAGGCTTTTCGACTCCACTCCAAATAGAAATTTCATGTCAAATTCATGATTTTAAATAATGTTGATAGGGTTCATTCCGTGATTTGATAATTGACAGAAAAAGAAGATATTCACCTAGAGAATCTGGGACAATTTTTTTAAGTTCATACTTAACAGTTAATAAAAACATTATTTCTCTGCTAATTCTAAATTGGGGGTTTATCATCACCCATTTTTATAAGCAACTCTACCCAAATGAATTCGATTATTTAAGTCATCAATATCAAGTAGGTATGTCACAAATGCGATTCCTCAAGCTTTCTGAAAGCCATTTACACATGGTTTAGATTTCCCGTTATCATAAATCACAACGAAATGAAATCATACTGAGATAGTTTAACAGATCAGAATCCGGTCAGAAATTGTTGTATTTGATTTGGAATGCTTTGAACTATCATCATTCCGCTGGCCTGATGCGTCAGCCTCCCACTAAGACTGGTTCGGGTGGCTAACAATTGACAAAATACATCACCATGGGTACTCCAGATGTCTTCTGCAGTTCTTTCAACAATTATATAGACCCCTGCTCTTTTTTTAAAAGTTACTCACTGTTATTGGATGTTATTTTTGGATATAATCTTGGCAATTTAGAAATTACACTTGCAAATTTAGTTTGTTACATTTAAGAGTAAGGCTGTCTCCAGGTTGTCTCCTACTATACAGTGGTTGGCCTTCATTGTAATTGTGGGTGTTTGTTTCCATGTCTCAACTCTCTTTTTTATAAAGTAATTTAATCATCACTTTTTGAAACCTTGAAATTGAAATAGGTGTCATTAAAATGTTCAGTTTGTAGGTTAAAACTTGTTTCCTTGCTTGACTTGTTATGTTACATTCAATCGTAACATTCTGTATTCTTTTAGTAAAAATGTCATATCTACAGGTGCATTGGCCAGCCAAAGGCTAGTTTTACAGGCCTGTGTAGATGGTATCTATGTGCAAAAAATAAAATAAAGGGGACCTCATCTGCCTAAAAAAAAATAGAAAAAGGGGTTACAATGTCTTCATACCATAGTATATATCCAATTCTCCTTCAGCTTATAAGTTGTATCCAAGCTCCTGAACTTGTAAAGTCCACAGGTGACCATTTAGCACTGCTAAATATATTTCAGCGGATTAACAAGGATTAGTTCCTCCCAGGACAAATAGCTTAGTGTGGTCATGTTATAGACAACCTAGAACCACTGTTACTAATGCTTGATACAAAGCTGCCTTCAAAGTGAACAGAGCATTGATTTCGGGATCAGTTCAGCAAATCGGATTTTTACCCGCCCATTACAGGTGCTATCGGACAAAAGACATTTATCAAGTGGTTTGAGAGAGTCTAGAAATTGTGAAGTAAACTCCATTGATAGCAGATATATACCCCTTTGCACAATGACTTGCTTCTGCTACAACAGCTCAAGGCTTATAAACAAGTGTGCAAGTGTTCCTGTAGATACATTGTGGAACCTCTTGCTAATTATCTGGAATTTGCAGGCTACTGTTTAAACCTGTACTTTTAAAAGCATTGCAACTTCAATTATATCTTTTTTTAATTACAGTACTACACAGATCTACTAGATGATTTGAAATACACAAACCGTACTATATTTATTGTTAAAAATATATTGTTTATTTTTGATATTTTTTATTATATTTATTTCATCACTCTTTTTTTGCTTTTTTTTTCTTTCACATCCAAAAGTAAACAAAACTCACCATTTACAAGGTGAAATGATGTTCTATATTCTATAAAGTAAGTTTCTTAATGAGGCTTTTAGTAATGAGTGTGACATAATTTGAACCCAGAAAAAATGACATAAAGGCTAGCATCTTGACCAGCATGCTACAGTACATATCTAAAAGTTATTACAAAAAGCAATTTGGGAATTGTTATTTTATAATGCGTTTGGCACAATCGTCCCAAAGGAATTGATTTACTGTGAATTAATTTTTTTAAAGAAAGGGAAATCAATTAAAACAATATTTTTATAATAATAAAGTTAGATTTCTATTTTTTTTATATAAAATGAAAAAAATAATCTATGTTTTATTGCCATTTGCTAGCAATCAGTACCAACAAAATGAGCAATTGTATCCCTTGGGGCTAGACGTTCAATCAAATCTAATTAAAGATGCGCGCTATTGTCTGCAGTACTAGGTTTTCTGGAGACGATTTGTATGGAGGGAGCAATACAAAATACCATGGATTTGTGGTTTATTGTGGTGTGACATTCCAATTTCTACTGGCTTAAGAGTAGATTTGTCTGGGACGGTAGTAAAATATACCAATTTAAAAAATGTATATTTTCAATAGCTTTGAAATTTTTTTTTGTGAGTTTTTAAGTATATTAAATTAAATTGAATACTATAGTATGTAGTTACTAAATTTTTTGTTTTTGATTAAGTTTAAAATGAATAATATGTATATTTTCAATAGCTTTGAAATTTTTTTTTTTGTGAGTTTTTAAGTATATTAAATTAAATTGAATACTATATTATGTAGTTACTAATTTTTTTGTTTTTAAGTTTAAAATGAATAATATTATTTATTAAAATGAATATTTATACTTAAAGTTATACTTATAAAGAAAATGTTAAATTTGAATATATAATTTTTTTATTGTATATTAATTTGGTTTCAAGTATTTTTATCCTCTTAAAAAGTCATGATACCAAATGTCTGGTTTTGTATTATTTTCTGTTAATTCTTAAGAAACGTACACCATTATGCACATAAGTCTACATTTTTAAAAATTGCTATTAAGTAGCCTTTCTTCATTTTCTTTTAAAATTATCCTTTAGTTTACCATAATTTATTATTCTTAAACTCCTGTAAAATTTTAAATACATGTTACAAGCACATTGTTAATTGAAAAAAAGATATTTATAAAGGGTTATTTTAAAACTCTAACAAATGTCAAAAGCACAGAAACATAATTTAAACTTAATTGCGTTTTAAATACCAAAGTTTTCGGTTCATAACATGATAGGATTTTTTTCATCATTCCTCAAAATTGCTGAGGCTGAATTTTAAAAAAAGTACTAGATTGATATTCCCTTCCCTTGTCATTGTTTTATTGATCTGCATCCTTTAAATTCATGAGCAAAAACAATGTCTTAATCATGTAGAAATCCGAACATTCATATAAATAAGTGTAAGTGGTTATCTACCTCTGGCTTAGTGCAGAATATATAGGGAAAATGGGGCATCCTCTTATTAAGCTGACAAAGAAACATTTTTGTGCCCTTCAAAAAGCTGAACAAGATTTCTTTTTTAAATTTTTCCTAAGCAGGATAAAAAGAACATCACATATGTTATTTCTGTCTAGACATAATCATTTTTATTTATTTTTTTTTTCGGTTTAAATCAGTTTTGATAAGTTGACTCAGAATTTAAATCCACACGGAGTATTCCCACGGATCTTAAAAAGAACGCTAACAGCATGGTGGTTTTCCTCCAGTACTTTTAGTCTGTACACAATACAACGAAATCTGCCTTTACCTTGAATTTGACTAGGATATAATCCTAAGAGCCCAGAGGGACAATCGTTTGAATTGAACATGTTCTGCCGTCTTTTTTTTTTCACATTCTGATCATCTTTCTGCTGAGTAATGGCTGATTAACCTTGTGAAATTGTTGGTTTTTCTGGGTTCTTTTAAATGCTGAATCTATATTCAAGTGTTACTCTAGGCAATACAGTTATTCAGGCTTCCTAGTATCTATCAAAGATTGATAGAAATACTAATCCTTTTGGTGGTCTAATGGATTTATTCATGTTAGCAATGTTGCTACTCCATCAGCGGAATCAAAGGGCAACTTTTAAATGTGTTTCCTTGACTGTTATTTTTTGTAGTTTAATTTCAGCTTAATTTAGACAGGGTAAAACATTTCTATAGCTAGTAAGTTATTCTAATGAAACCCTGATATAAATAAATGTATGATAAATATATAATATATTTAAAAATTAGGCCCTTAAATTTGGTATTTATTCTTGATTGTTAAAGGAACCCTGCAAAAATTCAGTTCTGAAAAAAAGAACTCAAAAAACCCAACAACTTTAGGTTAATTACTCTGCAGACAGATGAAAATAATATATCTGTGATATATTAATGACACTTGATAGTAAAAATCTTTAATTATATATACAAAAAATCAAATAAAAATAGTATGGTAAGTTGTCCATTACATTACAGTGAAGTTTTCAAAGTGAAGAATTTGATTTAATCATAAACATAAATGATAATATGTATGCAGCATGTGTGTTAATATCTGTTCATATAGTTGAGATATCTTTGAAATAGGTCTTTGCATTTCCAGTGTGTTTCCAGAGGATATCCTTCCAGGCTCTGATAAAGATAGCTGTTTAATCATCTATAAAAAAGTAATTAAGTCGTAATTAGCCGGCATTGAATGGCTCTGCTGTGGTGTAATCTGCAATACTACATTATTTGTCGTCTTGGGACTAGTCTTCATGTCAGATAATGTAGTTCGGGGCTTATTATTTACAGCTCTTGAACTTCGCTCTGGGTTTGTAATGGAGATTTAAAGGTGTTTGGTGGTAGTTATATGTCCATTAGGCCTACCTCTGTCACCTGTGAGTCTAGACTAGTGTTAAGTTTAGAGCTTCCAGGGGCCCATTTTTTGCAAGTAGTTACAGTTTGTTAATTGTATATACCTTCATGATTGTTAATGCGCAGATTGGCTTCGCAGGAACTGGGCCTGCTCTCATTGTCAATGCACGATATGCATCATCATCATTTTTGGAATCAACACTGATAGAAGTAGGTCTACCTTGGTCTGAAGATGTTGCATAATAAAAGTCATATTATATCTTGGTCGAGAATTATTTATTCTAAAAATATGAATTAACTTTTGCTTCAAAAGTAGCATTAGGTATTCTATTTGTGATTTCTGATTTTACTGATTATATAAATGTAATGTTTCTCTTGATAAACCATTGGCAATTAAAAGCTGTTTTATATTAAGAAAGGGGTTACATCATTGTATACAATAGGGTATAATATGGCAAATTATCTAAGACATTAATGGAGTGTTTATAGCTAGAATTTAGGGGTCGGCTACCTCCCATGTTGGGGATGGACTTCTCAATGCATGTTATAAATGGGATTGGCAATTTGATAATGAATGATCCAAGCAGCTTCTTTTCACTCATAAGTATCCTAAAACATTATTGATTTCAATTATTAGGTTTTTTGGAGGAGTTGCTAATGGCACAATCTTGCACCGACTAAGTGTCTATTTATGGGAAGTGGAGTGTGTATTCATTATTTACACAGCCAGGCTGGGTTAAAACCTATAATGCTGAACATAATAATAGACAGCAGAAGACAATGCATGTTAGACTTGCGTTAACAGTAGTTTATCTAAAGTCATTCCCACCTTCACCTCTTTATTCCTTTTAGCACATGCTTACTGTTTTCTCTACTCATCTATGGTGTTTCTTTATTCATTGTTTATTTCCCCTGTTTTTAATCTATCTTTAGACTCCCATGGAGATCTACTTGACTTTGGTGACAGTTATCAATGAATATCTTCTCTAATTCTCCTATTCCGTTTGTCTTCAAAGAATCAACTAAAGCAAAGGATTACTTTACCTAGTATAGTAGTATCAACGCCATCTATAAAGAAACCTGTTCTTCTCCTGGAAAAAACCTTTTTGATTTGGCTTCATAGTGATAAATATGTCATGCTGTCATAATTTAAATGTATGATGTTTTGTAATTACTGTGATAGTTCCTGCTCTGCTGTTCAAAATTCTCTGGTGTTGAACCATGATAATGTTATAGTTGTGTTGACAAGTTTATAAGGAAGAAAACTAAAAAAAATATGTTGTTAGTTGTTTCTGGTAATTATTTGAAATGTATGAAAAACCTGATACCTTACCTTTTACCTGTTGGTATGTGTTAAATGAGAAGTTAAGGATTATTGTTACTGTAGCAACTGCTGCAAGTAGACTGTGACACCTACAATATATATTTTTTTAATGTAGCTATGTTAAGTCATGTTTTTGATGCATGTCAAATAAAGTTTTTTGTTTATACATGCTGGAAATTAATGATACGGTTGATTGATTCAGAGAATCATGGTTCTTAATATTGTCAATAATATATTATTTATTTTTTTAATTTATTACATCATATATATTTTTTATGGTGTACCTGGGAATTGTTAATTATATTTTTGTTGATTAAAATATTGATTAAATAAAATATAATTAATTTCTTGTCTTTACAGTGATCTCTCGGATAATGAGTTGGTTATCATATCAAGGAAGATGTTTCGAGGTGCAAATGCTCTCCGCAACTTGTAAGTAGATGTAATCTTTTAATTTTCATTTGGATATATCATATTAATTATCATTAATTATATCATTAGTCATTAGAAAGCCAGACTCTATTTCTTTCATTTTCATTTGATGATTTTTTTCAAGAGATAAAATGCATATCACAACGTCAACATTTAAGCCAAAGATATTTAGTGAAGGGCTTGGAAGAAATATCTTAATTTTCTTTGCGAACCTGTGTTTGAAATGTCAACCTGGCTCTTAATCATATACTTCATAATCTTTTATTGTTTTATTGAACTCTTTCATAATGTGGATTAATCTATACAGATATGTTAATATCTGGAATGCAATTCAATCACCTATTAATGGAAAATTTGGATTTTGTTCTAGGAAACTTGACCATAATAAGATTGTTTGTATAATGGATGGTGCATTCCGGCCGCTTAGAATGATGGAGATGCTGTAAGTATGCCTTTATTTTAGGCCAGTTAAAAATAATTTATAGTTTCACATCCCCGTCCTAATCACATTTTGGAGCTCATTAAAAAAGTTACTATTTGTACTTTTTCAAAAAAAAAAAAACAATTATTTTTCCATGGAAGATAAAAATAATGAAGATCTGATTGGTTATTTTAAAAACCTAAAAAGAGGTGGAAACATGAATGGTAGAATATATTATTACAAAAATCATTTTACTTCTTTTATAAAGAATTAAAGTTTTATTATTTACTAGCATTTTTACCACTAGTAGTAACAATATAGTAAACACCCTCACCAAAAATAATTTCAGATCCTGGATGAGAAACTAACAATTAATTTTATTTGGCCATATCTGACTTTAAATAATATCCAGTAAACCGCAGTGTATTATGTCATTTGAGTTATCTTTCCCTGGCTGGTCTTGTGCCAAACTCTTTAGTAGTTGGATTAATTAAAAAAGTACAGCTAATGTCTTGCCATGATTTTCACCTATTTTATTGACGTGCTTTCTGTTTCACTGCATCATAAACTCACCAGCTGACTCCTCATAAAGTGCCTCCAAATTCTACCAGAATTCTCCTCTGGGGTAACTCAACATAGCACCTGGCGTTAGTGAAACATCACAATTTGATTGCCATTAGCTTAAAGCCCTACAATTCATTATGAAAACATTCAATGGTAAGAGTTGAAGTGCGAAGCAGAGAAGATGGGTAGGCTAGTAGGAAAGTATGTTGAAGTTGGACAAACATAGGTGAAGTTGTATTCAATGATTGTCGAACATATATATGACAGTTAAAAATTTTTTTGTTAAATAGTAAATAATTTTGACAAATCATAGTCTTCTACATCATCATATTATTAATTTATTCATTATCATAACCACCATCATTGTTATCATCATTATTATTGCTATTATCATCATCAGACTCAGTACCATAAAATCACTATCCTCTTCATGTGGTAGTTGTGTACTTGAACATAATTTTGTGTTGGATACCAGCACTGTAATAAATAATGTCGTTGTCCGCTACGTTGCAATCATAAGCGGTCAAGAAACTGGTTAATGTCTTTTAAGAACATTATGATTCATGATGAAATAGACCTTTCGGAGTGCCAATCAAATTTAACAGCTGACCAATCAGGGCCAGGAATACGCGCGTATCTCACAAGCACAAATGTTGTCCCACAAATGCACGTGTCATTTCTGGGACCTTAGCAACAATATCCAAGGGGAGGGGCTTAGCGGGGAGGACCATTATGCCAAAAAGACCCCTTGAAAACATTTACATAGACAATAATGACTGCAGCAGTGGTGCGGCCACTGCAGTAACCGTCATTACTAACCGGTGCTACTTTCGTCATCATTGTTTTTAAAGCGTATCTGAACATTATTTCATTAGTATCACACATGACATTAACCAAAATAATTATACTATATGATGATGCTCAGGCAATGAATCAAGACTATACATTCAGTCTTTGCAGGAATCTCCCAGTTCCTAGCTGTGCTTACTTAATGTCCAGGTGCACTGAATATTGCTCTTAATTGGATGTTTTCGAACGAGTGTTCATTATGATGCGTGTACTACTATGATTGCCATGCCCCTACCTGACATGTCCCTCGGTGAATGTGTAATGGTTTAATTTGGAACCAGCATGGTATAGTTTAAAAGGCTTTTCTTATAGGATTTACTCAAGTAGTTACTCAAAGTGTTAGATTATAGCAGCTTCCTCAGTTTATGTGACCAATTTGGGGATTGCTTATACATTCATGCATGCATTTTTGTTGGAAGTATCAACATCCTGAGGGCTTTTCCTATGGTAGTAGCTGAACTTTATCTAAATTTGTCTGCTGAATGTAAAGTCCTGTCCATATTATCAAATCTTCTTTGGCAAAAAACTGTTGTATGCCCATATATAGTCATGATGGTCATGATATCATGTGACCATGACCATATTTAGGCACGTGACATGTTTTTGTCAAATAAAATTTGATAAGTCTGGACCGCCGGATAATAAGGAGCTTTCGATTTTTGCAACGACGCGATGCTAGAACGGAATCACTCATGTGTGACCGTCTTACCTGGCATCTTACGTTCTCTGCATACGTAGATTTGGTCAAATTGCGTTCCAGAATCTACTCGAGGAAGTGACCTTAACGTTCTCGCATGCGCAGATGACTTTTAGTGAGGTCATTACGTTCTACCTCCTACCGTCGTCGTACAATCATCGAAAGCTCCCTACTAATAAAAATTGAGTTTATGATAAAATAAAGTTGGAGGGATACACAAGTACGGCCGTCGCACTGGTGATCCACGACATATGATATCCATCGTACTGTATGAGACTGGTACATTATGGTTATACTGCCTGCCAATAACTTTTTTTTTAAAATAAAAAATTCTATAAATTAAACCTTGAAATGATCATTGAAGAGGATCACATGACTTATCAAAAGTTTGACATAGATTGTAGGAAAAAGAGGGCAGTTCTCAATGATTTACAGATGTTTTACTTCAAAAATCGTTTTACGGGTCTATATAAAAACTATGTTAATAATGTATTTAGGCATCCTATAATTATAAAAAAATGTTTCTTATAATTTTTAATTGAAAGCGGATAGAGGAAATTATTTAATATTATATACTATATAAGACTACACTTTTTTTTTTATAAGAACCAGTAAAATTTTTCCCAGGCTCAGTGTTCTTATTTTTTGGTCAATTTCAGGCTCAAAATGTTCTTATTTTGTTCTTATTTTACACACTTTTCAAACATACAAATGTATTATTGTGCCAGCACTGTACACTGTACTGGAATGTAGGTAAAAGTGCCCCAGGAAAAACTGGCCCCGAAAAAAAAGCCACTGAAAAAAAGTCCCCAGAAAAAAGGCCTCGGTAAAAATGGCTCCATATACACCTCCTGTACTGTATTATAGAGGGTATTACATAGTCACACCTACTGCACATAAGGTACAGATATATTTTTTGGTTTTTCTAGTTTTTTAAAATAAAAATCTCATTGGACATTTACCTCAGCCTCAATTTGTTCTTAATTTTTAAGCAATTTCAGCCCCAGTGTTCTTATAAAATGTGTTCTTATCAACAAAAAAAAGTGTAGTATGTTTATTAAATACAAAATAAGATATGATAAGCTGCTTGACTTTTTATCAAATTGTTTTTCTTCTGACTTATGTATTGATTGAATCTAGGTATCAATGGTTTCTAACTCCCATTTCTTCTTCCAGAACACTGAATAGTAACAACCTTACAAGTTTATCCAGCACCAGTTTTACTCATATGTCGTATTTGAAAACGCTGTAAGTACTGGCCTAATATTAATATGTTGCAGGAAGTAGTCATATATCAGTTATTTAGTCTTCCTCAGAAATACAGCAACATGACAGATAAAAAAAAAAAGAGAGAGAGGGGGAGGTGTTGAAAATTCCCCTTTTAATCAAATGGCAATTTATCATTACCGTATGCCTCAAAGCCACCATTAGTTATTTTTTCTGAGAATATTTGTAAAAGTCATACTTTGGTCTTTTGCTAGTATTAGGCGTAAAGTAGAGACTTAAGCTTATACCCCAGGAACTACTGTGCGGTACTTTGGAAAATTTAATCTGATGTTTACCTCACCTAGATCACAGATTTATGGTTGTATTCATTTATGAAACTTTAACTAAACTTCAATAATTTTTTTTTTTAGGCGATTATCCAACAATCGTCTTCAGTGCGACTGCCACTTAGCCTGGTTCAATGTCTGGCTTAAGCTAAACCCAAAGCTAGCCCTCTTCACAAGGTGTTATGGGCCTAAACCACTCCGTGGAAGTAATATAGATGAGCTGCAAGGTCTAGACTTTGTCTGTACAGGTAAGCAACTGAGGCTCCAAACTTAAATATTTGTAATATATATTTGAGAAAATAGGGATCAATGCAGGATAGTGAATACATAGTAATAGGAATCTGCATTTTTAAGTAAAAATGTACTTAAAAAAGACTGGTTATTTATACATTTTTTGACATCATGTGTGTTGATATTGAAATATAATTATTTTTACTGTTTAAAAAGGTAGAAGCATTTTCCCCCCAATATTTAGCAGTGGAAGAATTAAAGCATGTCTCTGAGTGTTGCCTGTTGGTGGGCTTACCGGTTTCCAGTTTTATTTTAGGAAAACACTGCAGATTGTGAAATAGAAGTACCTTTCACTTGTTAAGAAACTTTTCATCTGCACCAGTTTTAGTCCTACCTCCCTTCTCAATCCTATTTAATCAAGTCGTTCTATAGGAAGGTTTAGCTGTTCACTCCACTACCTTTCCTCTGTTGATGTTTTCCCCAACACTGGGTGATTTATGATTTCGAACACAGAACTGGTTTTTTGATGACCTCAGTCCTACAGTGGGAGATGACTTTTCATTGCCTCATGTCAAAGGTCATGCTTTTAACATTTGTAGTGGCATTGTGTTTTGATGATGTTTTCTGCTTGGAATGTTGATGTTGTTCTGAAATTTTTAAGGATACAGTATATCATCCGCAATTGCGGTTTTAGTGAACCTTTTTTATTTATGGGTACTATATTTCTGGACAAAATAAGTATGAATTTCAACTAATCAGAGTTCAGTGGTCTTTAAATGTCATCTCATTTAGCATTTAAATTTTAAGATAATGTAAGAGGGAGATAGTCTGATGAGAGAGACCAGGCACCATTGAAATCAGTCACAAGTTAACCCTTGATTCTAATAATGATAAAATGATAAAGATAATTAAATAATTATATTGAAGAGGAAAACAGCTGATTATTATAAAATATCCTTGGTTGTAGGATATAACTTGCAGTTATTCCTTTGAAGAATTTACAAACTGAGCATCCAAATTCCCATGAGTCGTCTTTTAAACCATGGCTGAAAATTTCTATACTAAAGGTTTTTGCAACATACATCTTATCAATTGCCTATAATTTGATTGCAACATGAGAGGTGGTAAAACAAGGTCGTTCCTTGTCAGTACTCAAATAGATATATAGTACATAATATACATACATATTTATACAACCTTTTCTACACCAAAAATGGCTTTGCCTTTGAAACTATTAAAATTCACAAATATGTTTTTCTTGTTTGTAATTTATATTTGTTTTTAATTTTTATATATTTTTATATTGTATTTTATAAACCAATTTTAAAATCTTAGTCCTATATTGTGCAATTCATGAAATCTCAGCATTTGGCATCATTTTATCAGCAAAGGAATATTTGTTCAAAGTTTGTTTAAAAGAATAATCAATAACATTCCTTTAATTGGCAAGGCATTCTGAAGTCAGAATCTATGAACTACGATTTGGTATCAATTTTCTTCATTTTGGCTATTATTCAATGAGATTTAGTAGTTACTGCCAATTCATTCGGTACACATTCACTGATAAAACTGTCCCCAACCATAGGAATACGTATGCACACATCCAACTGAACTCCCTACTGGATGTAGGCTACTATGACTGTCCCTCCCCCTTTAGACTTAAAGACCTTATCTTATAAATACATACAAACCAAATTTAATATATTTCAATGCATGGCAGGGAGATTACATCAATTCCTTATGTGTTTTATAGGTTGTAAGAATTCAGGAAGGAATTCTATGAGAATGAGTTTGGCAATTTAGCTTAATATTCCTCTATGATTAATCTTTTAATGGCCATATCTAAAATCAGTTATTACTTTGTATCCTCTCTAGATATGACCTGAATTTACACCCTTCCAAAAAAAATTCTCATATATTGGCATCATTAGCATCTTTTACATATTATATAGAATTATAATGATTTTTTTTTTCTCACATTGATCTTTTGTTTTTATTGAAAATCACTTATGGGTATAAATTGGCCGGATTCCTACTATATACAAGAATTGATACCTTGCCTTGTAGTCTATCCCCCCTACTAGTGATACTGATATATCTGTTTTTTAAGGTAAAAATGTGTATGCAGCCCCAAGAATACAGTGCTAATAAACTAAGGCCAAATATATGCCCACGCTTAAATCATAATCATTTAAAGTGCTCCGGGAAAGCTGTAAACAATTAGACAGAACTTCAGGTACCTGTAAAAGGCTCTACATGTTTGGATCACCTTGAGATGTACAGTATAGTATATGCAGTAGTCTGTTAACCAGGATATTTTTGAAAATATTATGTGATTTTTATGTATTGATATTTTACTACTTAGTGGAAATTTATTTGTAAAAGTATATCTTTTAGTTGTGAAGTTAAATAATAATATTGTAGGAAAACCTTGTTCTATTGATTTAATTAAGAGAGGTATCTTTACTGTATTTTTATCTGAATTGTTAATTTGCAAAGAAAAAAAAAATCATTTTTGTAGAGGGTGACCTTTACAGCTTATACTATCCCAGGGTTGGCTGATATTCAGGAGCCTATTTAACAAATATTGTGATGCATCTCTACCACTTACTTCACTGCCAATACAAAATGTACAGCATTTGGAATGTGTCTGCATTTCTGCTTAGATTTTCTGGTCCCAGGGCAAAAGACTACCTCCCAAATTTGACCCACTTTTCAAGTTGGCTTCTTAGCTATGTCAATAATCCTATCCTATGTAGTACATGAATGAACAGCTATAGGGCCTACCCTTGATCTTAGCCATGGGGTTTCTAATGATGTTTATATTGTTAACAGATGATTAAAGGTATCGGTGCCTCACTAATTATTTATTGGAAAATTAATTGATTATATCAATTATGATAAAGATATAATACAGTTACACTTAATAAGATTATTACTATAATCTGTTTATCATTGATTAAATCTTTAGAACTATTCATTCTTTTTGAGCTAATTACATCACTACTTCAAGTTTATTGTTCTATCAGGAATTAAATTTACTGTTTCCATGTTATTTATGATACTCTCTCTCAACTTCTGACTCATTTTCTAAGATATTTAGAGCGAAATTCAGGTGAGTCACCATCCTGAGAGGCATTTGTCTTTCGTCGCCAGTTCTCTTCCAACAATAGTGAAAAAAAAACCTAAAATGAAATCTTCTTGAATTGTTCTTGATTTTTAATGAGATGAATTGATAAGAGCGCCTGGAGTGTTCCCACTGGGGGCAGAGACATTGTGGATACACCATTGGAAACATATACAGTACTGTTAGAGTCATATAGGTAGGAGAGGTGTTTCAGGCCACTTAGCACTGATGAACTGTTTGTTCCTCAGGTTGAACTTTTGCCAAAGAGTGGGTAGTCATTCATGGCAATAGATCAGAAGAGCATTACTACAAACCTTCTCCACTTTTTACTTTTGTTTTGATCAGGTGTCTCTGTCGGAGATTTTTGCAGTTTGCTATATCATTTATTCATTTTTTATAATGTTCTTTTCGGATGTGAAGCACATAATTAACATAATTAATCTTTGTCTATGATGTCTTCTGAGTAATGTTGCCTTTGTCTAATTCCCAACCATATGGTACAATCTTCTGTTTTTCCACAAATGTTTTTTTTTCTCTTTTTAGTCACTTTCATGAGCCTCATAATGCAGTTTAGATTACTTGTGTTATTATTTATTCTGGCAAAGTATCCAAGATATATACAAAGCAAAAACATCTTGAGGAAAGGTATTAATGTTAATTAATGATATTATTAATATGTAAATTAAAGATTCAATTTAAAAAGTAGCATATATGATATAAGATTATAGGAATATAATTCTATAGGCTTATATTAATATATGTCGCATAAGTTTAGAAAAACACTTGTCTACTTCGTTCGGAGTAATGCCATTATTGCGGAAGCTACAATATTCCATTTGCATTACTTATCAGCATCAATGATTGCCAAAACGTTACAATTACACGATGTCATCATCGTAAATTTTCAACATAAGGTGAATTCACTTTTAAGAGTGTCTATAAACTTAAATGATGTATTATTATCATCTTTGCATCTCAATCCATTGTTTCTAAAATTCCCTAAGAAGCTATTAACTAAAAAATTAATGAATTTTTCATTAAAAAATTATTCAATTTTTGCTTCACTGAACCTTTAACGGCAACATGCAAATAATTTTGTATAGAATTACAACTTTAATAGACCCCAAGGCAAACTTGAATAATATTGAATATCCATGGTGATTTCATATCATAACAGAGGCATTTAAACTTTGTCCTACAAAAGTAGGCTACCATGAATGATTAATGAAGGAATTAATGTAGTAAAGAATGAAAAAAAGATGTAATGAAAAAATAATGTGAAATTGTAAATATATAAAGTACACTAATACAGTTTTATCTGCCAAACTCGACAGATAATAATCAGACTTAGCATATTTATTAGAGCTGAATGACAGGCTAAAATATATAGGCCTATAGTAGGCAGAATACTGTAGTTAAAGAAATCCAAATTGATCAAATATCTTAAGTGGAACATACACAATTATTTATATTGTTTGCATCAAACAATATTTATTGTGTTTGACAGATAAAAAGGGATTGTCTATAATGACAAGCTAAATATATAGGCCTGTCCCAGGCAGAATACTATAGTGAAAGAAATCCAAAATAGATCAGATATCTGAAGTGGGGTACAAGCAATTATTGATATTGTTTGATCAAACAATGTTTATTGAGTTTGACAGATACAAATATATTGAAAGTTCATTTTTAGTTAACTTTACATGTCCACTTGACACCTTTTGTAGTACTATTAAGGGTACTGTAATTAAAAAATAAAAAAAAAAATTGGAAAATTTTGATTTACACACTTGGCCTACACTAAATCTAAAGCCGTCGTATAGAAGTATTTTGGGATTTATCCAAGTGATAGTGATGAAGGCTTGACTCTTTAAAGTGTGGTTTCACTTTATTATGATAATAGACATGTCATCTCCATTCAAAGCTGTTTCCTTTTATTAAATTCATATTGTGATCTACTGTTAATTATTTCTTTGTATCTGGCAAATTTATCATGTTTTTTTCCATGAAGGCATTCATTGGATCTTTAAAAATATTTCATAGATTTTATAACCTACATACCTATGGGTATGTCATACATGAATCATTATTGATTCTTTATAATTATTTAATATTTGGATTATTTACATTACAGATCGTATTAATTAACTTTTTGTTATTTTTTCCATGAAAGAATTTGATTATCTTCCCCGTGTCAAGTGATAATTTTTCTCTAAATACAAGTAAAGGCTTGATCCTATATGAAACCCAAATTTAAATTAAAATCGCATCATTAAATGCATAAATATATATCTTAATTATTTATATAAATAATTAATCAAATGAATAAATACAAATCCTAGAGCAGTCTGATACATTCTATAATACCTTAGATGGTAACCTTTTTAGCAGTTTAGTTGTGAACTGTTAAATTACATTGAATCACATAAAATTATTAATTTATATATGATTAAATTTTGTTAATTGTTTATTAATTATATTAAACCTATATCATAAAATGTATTAATTGCAAGTTCATATAAATAAGATAACTTGACAAATCATTGATTTCTAGTAATATATTATTATAGAATACATATAACATGTTAAAATTAATTGATTATTATCATCTTTTATTATTTTTGCCATGGAAGAATATATGGCTGATAATATGTCAAACCTAAAAAAAAATATTAACTGCAAGTATATTATAATATATTATTAGTATATTTCAAAAAATTTGAAAATATTACGTTCTAGTATTTTATATATATACGGTATAAAAACATGTTGAAATTATTTTTTATTTTTGTTTGTTAATCTTTGTTTATTATGTTGCCATGGAAGAATATAACAGTGATAATAAATCAAAACCTAAAATATATTGCAAGTTGATATATAATAACTTCGAAAATATATAATTTCTTATATTTTATATTATTAATATAAACATGTTGAAATTATTATTATTCTAATTATTTAATCATCTTTATTATGTTGCAATGGAAGAATATGTAACTGTGATAATAAATCAAAACCTAAAATGTATAATCTGCAAGTTCATATTAATAAAATAAATATTTTATTTCTAGTATTTTATATATTATTATATATAAACATGTTTAAATTATTTAATTATTTTTATTGTTTGTCTTTTTTTGGTTGTCATGAAAGAATATAACCATAATAAAAAATAATTCAGTGGCACCTGAAGCAAATTAATTGAAATTTAAAACAAAGTCAGTGGTAGAATAGGTGACACTAATGAACTTTATTAACTCCCAAATTGATACGTGAACAGTCTTGTCATACGGCACCTTTGGCGTGCATCACACTTGACAGCCAAATTACCTTAATTTCATTTACTATTTGGCTTAAAGGGTAACTTTCGAGACTAACATAAAAATCCACTATACATCTCTCATCAAAAAACAACTGCACTGTAATTTCATCCCTCCGAGAAAATTAAATGTTGTTTTATCAATAAACGTTTGCAGTTGGAGACTAATGTGATTGGAGGGATTTAAAATAAAAAAAACAGTGTTGCCAGAAGAGACAGCTAGTCTGAATCCAAGTTTTATAGTTTGTGTCGATCATTAAATTCTATTCTTGCTTAGTAGTTAAAATAACCTGTAGATTGACAGTTTTAAAGTGTTCCGGCTAATTACAGTTATATTATTTTATCCACAAGTATGTCAAGTTCATTTACAAGAAAGAGGTAAAATAAATCCTGATTGTGCAGTATACAAAATCTACTTCACACTGGCATTGCATGAATACTCTAAATAATACATAAATACTCTAAATAATACATAAATAGTAAGTTAAATCTGTTTGGACTAAATGTAAATGTAATATCAGATTTAACTTACTACTGTATTTATGTATTATTTATATAATTCCTAATACTATATTTGTGTCGATAGAGTAAGTAAACATTACATAGACAATATCTGGTAACTTACATTATACAATGTGTTTACAGTTTGTGTTGTTGTTATTATGATAAAAATAATTACCATAAGAGATAAAGTTGTAAAGTATGAGGTTGCCTTTCCCTGACTTGGGGGCTAACATTAGAGTCCAATGTACTACTAGGCCTTGGCAGAAGCTTTTCTTACTGGTACACTAAATTTGCCAGTTTGTTTATTTCCCATTATGCAAGACTTCTTTTATAAACCTTGTTTTGCAAAACGATTATTTTTTTAGAGATTGTCAAAGGAGGGCACAAAAAAATTAAAATAAAATTTTGCTTTCTTATGTAGCAAATAGTTTTTCAAAAAACAGATGGAGTTAAAAAAAATGCATTGGTGAATGTAAACAGTGTAGTAATTGGATGGTTAAATGCTTTCAATTTATATAAATTAGGAAGAAATATGCATACTTTATTTTTGGAGATTTTGAGGCAGGAGCGGGTGGAATAAAAATAAAGAAAAACTAATTTTTTTTTCTGAAAGTTCCATTTTTTCGTGGCAGCGAGTGCGCTAATTGGCCAAAAATACAATTTTGTTTTTGTTTGAAATCATTAGTGGCGGACGGCGGGTTTGCTAAAACCAGGTAAAAGGTTTCGCCATATTTGCTCGTTAGTGTAATGCTACCCTAACATCACCCCAAAGCATTTTATTTCTTGTTCATCATAATTTCCTGAGTACTTGTGATTTACCAGAATTAGTTCCGAAATTCAAATTTTACAGTTGTTAGTCTTGTTTTCCAAACCATCCAGCTTGAGTCTCAAGGACAGTTCTTTATTTGTGGCGCCGCAAGCAGCCTTCGTGGATATATCCACATTATAAATTCATATTATTGTTGTTGTTATTGGTAATGACGACGTTTTGCTTTTATAGAGCATTTTCAATAGGATGTCTCAAAATGCATAATCCCAAAAAAAATCCTCCAATACTCAATAAAGATATTGAATTGCTCATTTGATCAAATAGGTTATCAATAATTTCCAATGAGCTACTGGTTGAAACAATTCTATTTTTTCTAATATACATTTTTTTTACATCAAAAATCAAGTACCACTAAACCAATATTTCAAAGGTCTACACAAATGATAGGATGTTATGATGCATATTAAATCTTCGACTTATTGTAGCAGTACGTATACTTACTTGGTTTTATCCTAGGAATATTACTATTATGATGTATCTGTTTATTCAGTGAAAAATTATTTTCTTCTAATTTTCAATTGCAAGCTAATATTAACCAATGAATGTATAATTATATTGTTCAAATTTAGCATGCCTCAGATTGTAGACCTACTGTATATTATGTTCAAAGCTGGTTAAAATTGGGTTTGTATCCTTGATTTCTTTCTTGTCATTACTTTCTAATTTCTAATTAAAAAATGGTAATTTAGCTCAATTCTACAAGTAAACCTATGTTTACCAAGAGGGTTAAAAGTGGGTTTGTGTCGTAGATGTTCCTGTCTGTCGCGTGACAATCATTTGGGTTTCTACCTGATAAAACAACACATGCCTCAGGTCCAGCTGAGCGACTCAAGAAATCAAAACTTGTTTATATTTCCCGTTCAGTTGGTTTTTGTTGGCCAGAAATTAATTGTTGAAAAGTTAAACCGGTCTCTCTTTTATACTTATTGTAGCATGAATGCCGGATTCAATTTGTGGATTTTGTATGAAGTTTTGAAGAGTTAAGAAAACAACTTAACTATAATATACTTGGTAATTGTACACCCACTAATCAAATCATATGAACTGGTGATTTCTCAAATCATTTGTTCCTAAAAGGCCCCTCAGAATTCAACTGTTAATCTTGCAGTAATCAAATATTATATAATAGTTTGTTAGTAAAGAGGAGTTGGTAACATAGTCTATTTGTCCCCTAATCAATTTTCACTAGTCTCTGAAGAATGCTGGCTCCAGATATTTGCCGACAGGGATTCAAACATGTCTGAGAAGGGTCTGAACAAAGGAGCTACCTAGGTCCGATCCTGTCAGTCTCCCAAAGTAAAACCCCCAGTTGAAATCTTGTGGAAGAGTTTTTATGGTTAGGATGGTGAAGATTTTGCTTTTTGACCACAATGTTAGGGAACTGCAATCACATAAACTTTGATTCAATTGGTTTTATTGTTCGATGACCTGAAGTGACTTGCGATTGCAACAGCATTTATCCTATTCTGACATTGGGGGAAATATTTGTAATATTAATATGGTAGTCAGTTAATGCAAGGACTCACAACATAGGCCTAGTAGTAGTGTTTATTCTTAAATTTCTACTGTTTTTTTTTTATACCAGGACAATTCCAGGGAGAGAGCAAAACAGATCTATTCTTTTGATCACGAAATTCTATCAGAATTTAAATTCCTTTGAGTGTACAATGATCTAAAATTAGATAGAACCAATCAGACTATTTAATATGAAATAGAAACAGCAAGTTAAATGGGGTACCCCTTGCTATGACAGTGTCAGATACCAAATTAAACTGATTTAGTTTTGTCAGTTTGAGGAAATATGTCAGATTGAAGAGTACAATGAATGCAGGGATCATTTAGGATTTAAAATGTTGATCACTTTAAGAGTTCTAACTTGACTGCTATAGTTCTATAAAGGGGGAAAAGGTTAGCCAAAGTTGAAGTATTGAATGAGTTCTCTATAGTATTTTTTTATTACTAGAGAGCTTTGATTACTCTATTCTAGTTCACTGTTTGATGTAGTTTCCTCAGGAAATAGTCTAGTAATGAAATTGTACTTATGTACAGTATGTGCTTACAAGATCACAAGACAACTAAGAATAAAGAATAGCTATACCAAAAGTTTGATGAATTTACAGGCTCAAAATTGTTGTTTTGAAAAGTACTTCCCAGAAATTTTTGTTTTTCTAGATATCCTGAAATGCATTCTCTGCCATTTTAAGGTAATAATTTTACAACTAAAATTTAGTTCCAATGTGCTTTTGAAATTAGTAGTTTGGTAAGACAACTTGCTGTTCACTTTATTAATTATTGGTTCCAATAAACATTTTCTCTAGAGGGCATGTGTAATTAATTTGTAAGAGAAATAACTGCTGGTATATTATATACCAGTACCTAAATTTTTTTTTACTTATTTTAATTTCCTATATTAATCTTTACATGTAAATGTCTAATCTTAAAGGTACTGGAAATGTTTTGAGCTTAATTTCTGATTAGATCTTGAATGATTGTAAAAATTTGATCAAACAAAATCAAAGATGAAAATATTAAATATTGATGGACCATCCTCTTATCTCCAGAAATTATCTCAATGCATATTTTGCATTCTTATAAAATTTGTTCTATTTTTGTCCCTGGTCACCTTAAACTTGTTTCGGCTGTTTCTCTCCTCGGTCTATATCCCACATTAGCCATCTACATTACTACTAGTTAATTCCGATTGAAGTTAATCACGGTTAATTGATCATGCTTAATTAACCATTCTCCCAAAGTATTCTTTTAATGCAGACCATATTTACAGTAATGAGACATATTTCATCCTTGTCAGCTCGGCTATCAGATATAATTTTCACAAATTTATGCAACGGATTATTTGTTAGGTTAAAATGTCATACTAAAGTATACAAAATATGTTTATAGTATGTGTTATTTAACTTTTTTCCAAGGACTTGTAAAATTCTATTATTTTTTTTAATTAGATTCCCTATTATGTATTATGTCATCATAAATATCTTTCATAAAACTTGATACTCTAATATCTACATCTGTTTGCTCCGTTTTGGGCTGATGGTTTTGTAATTAGTAATAAAAGTAATATGAGAGAAGAAGAGTATATTGGTCCAAATGTTAAATATACTGTATATTCAAAAATTGCTACCTATTTGGCATGTACAAGTATATAAAATTTAAACACAACACAAAATTGTATTCAAATTTAAGTACACCTATAGATGTCTTAACAAAGTTAATGCTTTATATTAAATTCTTTAAAAAAGTAAAAGGTAATTGGAGGTTTATTTAAATCCTATATTTTAATTTTATTTTTGGTGTAACATGAAAACATTTTGTTTTTCTGTTTAAAAATGTAATGTGCCGAAAACTACATTATAATTTATTATTAGGTTTCAGTTAAAAATTTGAATGAAAAAATCAATTATTCTCATCAATCAATTTATATATGATACCGCTTCTATACTCTTTGTATTATACCGCTTAAATCAGGTGATGATAATAAATTTCAGGATTTTTGTAGTAAATGGTTCATAAATTAGCAGACATTTGTGTCGATCTGGTGTACACTATCACAAAAGTTTAAAATAACTTGTTTTTTTCCTTTTAATCATGAATATGCTTACATGAATTTATCTTTTTATTTGATATTAAAAACCATTGTGACAGACATCAGCCAAGAATGTATCAACAACAGATGCGTTTAGTGCAATCTTCCTATTTGGAAGTGGCGGCAGATATTCCCCGACAAGGAGTTCAAGTCCCTGATAGATGGTCCAAGGTTTTCGATTGAGAGGTTTTGGTTCTCGACAAATTAAAAAGTATACTCAGTCCACCATGTTTGGAGCAAATTTTAAGAGGCCCTTCTAAATGTCCGGAAATGGCATTTTAAGACTATAAAAATGTTTATTCCAAAGTAGCTTTCCCAGAAGGTGCAGTCCAGGGTTCCCAGACGGGGTCATGTGCCTTCCTGGAGCCCCGCTGACGTCTCCTTTGCTAGTGGGATGATGGTCCGTATTTGATTGAATTTAATTTCCTCGCTTGTCAGAACTGTATTTAAATTCTAATAATAACTGGCAAACTTAATATCATCACAAAATCAATTCTTCGAATATTTAATTAGATATTTGAAGAATTGATTTTGCGATGATATATTTAATTCTTCGAATATTTAATTAGATGAGAACGTGCACACTGGAAGTAAAATGAGGGAAGAGGAATTGAACATTTGCGGTTTTTATTCGAGGGCATGTGCTTTATATCTGAAGGTCACATGACTCCGAGTAGGGATTGAAAGCTCGCAATTTGGTGGTTGGGATATTAGAAGTGGAAGTCATAGATAGACTACAATCCTGGTTAGCCTACACAAACATTGAATCATGATGATAATTGATTAGGAAAATGATTCTGCATTTAACATATTCATTCTTTATGTAAAACATTTTTGGGTGTACTTAGAGACAATTTTTTAATATAGTTTAATAAATTATAATATATATATATTTAAATATTTTTATATTCTCTCACCTGTTTTTAAGGTAATGAGGTTATTTAATACCCCATTCACACCAGATAAAATATTACACAGGACACATGCTAAATGTAACACAGACTTCCTGTGTTCCTACTGAGATACTGTCATCATCATATGAGCGAATCCAAACATTGTTTAGAAGTTTGTACAATTGATTTGAAGATAGAAAGGATATACACGACGCCACAATGAAGGACTCGTGTAACATTTTTCTTGTGCGAACTGGAAATGATAAATTTAGCTACTTTGTGAATACCCATACTTGTCTGCAATACTTGCACATTACTAATAGTTTCTTTATTGATATTGATAGTTTAGGACAAATATATTAACAAAGCTGTTATTTTCCTTCCCATTAGACATTAACTTTATGACATATGATGATAGATACAAATGTTTTACATACAAGTTAATGAGGAGCAAATGGTACCACCCATAATAGTGTAGCCTATTATTATGAAGCTTTATTCTAATAAAAACTGTCTGGCTCATAGCCAAGTGGTGACGTCTAGAGGGGGAAAGGGTTAATATAAGGCCATGTAAAACAAAATGGTCGGTCATCCTTTTTTCTTCAAACTAAGAAAGTAATCCAGAGACAGGTTTTTTTATATTGTTTTTCATGATTGGAAGACTTTGTTAACCACACTGTCTGTGTTTAGAGTTTAGATTGAGCTGACAGGGCTGGGGAAACTGGCTTGATGGTACTTCTGTGACTTTTTCTTCACTTCTGTCTATTATCAAAGGGTTTTATTTCAACTTTAGGCCAACTCTTTTGTGTTGTTATGCCAACTAAATTCTAAAATAGATTATAGATAGGAAGTTCAGTAGATATATATCATATCTGTCAATTAAATATTGTTTTCTCAAAACACACTACAGTATACCGAGTTGAAAACCAAGGACGTTCAATTGAACAAAATTATGTATGAGCATCAAAACACACAAAAAATACCATTAACCCTGAACTGTTAGCATGAAGTTGTGAAATAACGTATTAAATAATCTAACTTTACTTTAGGAAAAAAGCTAACAAGTACATTGAAATAATGCCTGGAAACATAAATATAAATCCAAAATATAGCATGAAAGAAGATAAATTTGTAAATGAGAAAAAAATCTAGCCAGCCTCTAAGGCAAGTATAATGAAAATCAGAGGAAACTGGATGTCTAGGGATTTAAGTAATTGGCTCTTATATTAATTGACCAGTTAATAGGACAGATTATATTTAGAAGCCCTGACTACTATACTCCAATTGTTTGCACAAGTGTAGTAATAGAGAGGATTTATTTTCATTAGGAAAGTTGATCAGGTATTTCGACTCTTGGGAACAATTGATTTCCCTATAATAAGCTATCCTGGTTTGGAATGATGGATTTGTTGCTTGCTCACAATTTTACAATCTGGCTCCAATTTGAGAGGTACCTACAGAAAGTATGGATTCCATTAAAATGCTCAAACATGAATAGATGATGAATAATGATGAAGTTGAACTGAGATGCATGTTTAAAGTATCTTCTACAGAGCTGAAATAAGGCAAGCCATCTTGTCATCATCATAGCATCCAATTTAAGTTAAATTCTATTATCAAACTTTTCTACTTTGGTTAAGATTTATTTTATGTAGGTTTAATTTGTATTGTTATTTTTATGTAAATAATGCAAGTGCACATTAGTAAAGTTTGCATTTAAGTAAAATTCATTTCACTTAAAAGTGAAATGTATACTACTAATAATCTGAAATGTATCCACTGTGTATGCAATTGCTCTTTGATTTAGAGGGAATGTCTTTAAATGGCATGCCATACTGAAGTTTGTCTCATACTGTGCCCCATATCATCTAAATGATTTTAAATAATTTAAAGTTCAATTATTTCCCTCAATTTGTCATTTTACAACTTATTTTTCTCTTAAGCCTAATTCAATAACAGAAAATATACATACATATTCCCCAGTGTTGGACAGTCATCAATTTTGGAAACCACTTAAAATAACTATGTACAGAGCAATACAGAAGAAAATTGAAATCAGATTTATAATTAATATGTAAAATATTTTGCTAAGGTTTTTATTCACATGGGCCAGGGTTGCCAATTACAATATTAAAACCTGTCTTGTATAATAAGTAGAAATTCCTTACACAAGACAAACATACACATGATACTCTAATTTAACTACGTCTCATCATATACGAGGCTTAAAGAGTAGAGTTGTTTTTGTCATGAGAAAAAAAAATTGTGTATTCTGAAAGGACATGTACCCAGGAACCTGGGATTAGAAGGCAGCATCTTAACCACCAGCTACAACTCTATACAAATGCTGTAACCATGAAAATCTATTCTAGTATTACAAAAAAAATATTTCTAATTGTTATCGTAATTCTATCTGAAAATCACAGCTTTCTAAGTTCTAGTTTACTCCCAGTTAGGTTCATTAGTTCTGCCTTTATTTTAAATTCCTTCACCTGTAAGAGTCTATCAGTAAACTTTATGTTGTAATTGATGGTAGGTGAGTCCATTAGAATCTTGAGGAAAATTACTTTTAGATCTATAAACACAATCTAAAATCTGGATGTAAAGTTATCATACTAGTCTCCAGACTGACTCCAAATTCCATAGATTATGTCCTAAAACCATTGAAATCCCACAAGGGAAAAATTCCTAAATTATATTATTTTGTAACAGAGATCATCAAATTATGTTCATGTGACTTAAATAGAACACAAACACACCTGAGAAAATCAACATTAAAATATCCAACATTAAGATTCTGCTGTGAGGAAATTGGAGCTGTATCAAGTTTTGAGTGTTGAAGTTGGTCGTCGGTGTGAAAGTTTAAGAAGATACTCATCGCTAAAGGCTATACAAGCTTAGATTTAACATATTCACATTATGTTCTTAAAGGCCAGTGACTTGACAAGTTTAAGTAATGGTAAACATATCCATGCCATGACTATGAATAATGAGAAGCGCTGTACAGAATTTCCAACGGACTGTCTTAACTCTTAGCCAGCCTTTTCTCTTATTTTTGTACTGCCTCACTGACTGACCTATTGCTTGCATATGCCGTCTTATAAAACTTAAGTATTATATTAAATTACTTTAAGATGTTATTTTGCCGCAGTAAATTATGACTTGCAAGAATTTACGTTATTTTGTGGGTTCAGTAACTTACCTTGACTACTATCTGTAGAACTGTTTGATCGATAATTAAACCAAGCACAATGGCTCATTTTACTACTATATACTGTTGTCAGCCATATTGTGCTACTTTCTATATTTAAAAGATAACCCATTGAAATATAACCAAGCTATTCAACTCTATTGTGTGTCAAGGAGGAATAGTTATTTATAATTATCTTAAAAATTCTGCATACCATGATTAAAATTAAATAATCAATGACAGGGATTTTTTTGTATCAGGTAATATTTAAAATTATAATTTAATTTATATTATATTTAAAGAATTATATTAATTGATTATTTTTTATTTTAGTTGTTGTTCATACTGTAAGTATTTCTGTATAAATTTATATTTTATATAATCGTTTATATACCAAGTAATTACTTTACATATGGTTAATCAGAACAAACTCTCTCACAAAGTTGGTCATGCCCCTTTAAGATACAGCTCTGCACACACACAATTCAAATTATATCATTATCACTTGGAAATATAAGATGACCAAATGGTGTCAATTTTAGTAGAGGGTGCATTCTGTCATTTTATTCAGGCATGCTCGCCCAATGGGATTTGACACCCTGGAGTGTGAACGTGTCATATCTTAACAAACCTTTGACCTATTAATTAACACCCAGGTGACATTAACTCAGTAGGTTAGGACCATTTAGAATGTGATCCTAAATACATATAGCACTTGATGCTTATCACAGGATAGGAAAATACTAAAGAGAACATTAGGCCTACTATATCTCACCTGTTAAATATATAATTATTAAATTGTAATATCGTCATTGTTTTCTGTCTGTCATTGCCACATTGTTATATTTTAATATTTTGTTTTTCTTAGCTTTGATTTGATTTAAATTAAACAAACAAAATGAAAGTCAATTTAGCCAATATAAGACCTGTAAACAAATTGTTGATTGTTGTTTGTTGACATTGCATAGGTAATATTTTTAAAATCCTGAAATGTCACAGTTTGGGAGAAGTGGCTTTGATATAGCACTGTAGTTTTCACAGAATATATGGCCTACTGTAAACAAATGATAGTCTAAATGGCTTAGGTTTAGTTGAAAGAAATGTCATTGAGATTTGTTAAAACGTTTTCACAACAAAAACAGATTCGGTCAATCATTTTCTTTAGTAGGGAGGGTCAATAATATAAACTTCTAAACTATTTTCCATATCAAAATTCAACATTTATATGAATAAACTAAACTTTGATTCAAATTATCACCTTCGTGTCAAGTTGATTGATTGACAAATGTCATTTAAAGCTTTTCTGCAAATCAAGACCTTTGACTGAGTGTAATACACAAGAACCAACAAAAGATATTGGTTTTACTGAGCTGCTTTGCACTATAGTATGACAGAAGGGAAGTTGTTTTAGGCCTCACTCCCTAGAGTTACTCAAGTAAATATCTCCACAAGATGCCTCGAAGCCCAATGCATATCCCCAACAATAAAGGAGATCGTCCAAAAGTACCTAGGCCCCTAGCCCGATCTGCAGTTTATGGTGGCTTCGGGTGCATGTCTGCTGGATGGTGTTGTACGAAAGGTTAATGCCTCAGATTCCCATGTGGCCCTAGTAGAGGTTAGACCTATTCAGGCCATCTGGCCTAAGGATATTTGAAAACTTTGCTTATACTGAAATACACAAGTTTTGTTTCGGTGGAGACACAGATTTCCATAATATTGCAAAACGTATTATTAGAAAGAAATGTGAAGGAACGTTAACTGATGGATTTCTATTTTATCTGACCCTGTCAACCTGCTAAAATGCCTTCTTTTGTTAAAATCTATATGATTCAAAATCTTCAGCTATCAATCTGTAGTGGGACTATATAAGCCAGAACTGTCTTTCATGAAATTGTTCATTTTAAAAGCAAAATCACTACAGTACTTGTTATTCACATGTAAATATTGACAATTTTGCTTCAATAATGCTTTTCTCCCATTAACTTTGATCCTGTTGTCCTGCCATACAGAAGGTGTCATTGTTGAATGGCATATAAAGCATTTTCTTCAAGTTTTTTTGTAAGTCTGAATTAGTATAGTGCATGATATTTCAAAGAATCTCTTGTAGCATCTACTAACCTAAAATGGAATGAAGTACCTACTGGTTTTAAAGTACTACTTTACCAACAAAAGTGCAACAAAGATGAGGTTTGAGTTGAATAAATCTAATTGAACTACTTCTATTGACTTTTTAGGAGAGGAAGACCACGACAAACAGTGTAAGATTGAGCCTCTCTGCCCTGAGAAGTGTTCCTGTCAATCAGATGTGGTGGATTGCCGGGGGCAGGGCATGACAGAGCTTCCACATGCATTCCCAATAGACATGGTAGAATTGTAAGTTCCCCTTATTTTGTTACCAAACATTTATACTTTATGTACTTTATTTACAAAATAAAACTTCAAAGAAAATAAGAGCTGGTTGCCTAAGGTTATTTTACATCTGTCTATAAATAAAATTTCTAAAACTCTTTAAAAATCAAACATTGACATCGGGCTGATATGGAGACATGAAGCATAGGTTGAGAGCCTCAATGATTAAGCGGGGGGAAAACTTAGATGCAAAAGTTTATATGAGGTATTTTTACTTACCTGAGCCTAATCTTTTTGCTCAACAAATTTCTAGTTAGTAGGTGGGAGGTGAGGGGTGCCTAGGAAATGTGATTGTCCGAGTTTTTTTAGACAGTAGACCTATTTCTTCAAGAGTAAAATGTGCTTTGTGAATTTGTTTGTAACTCATCTTTTGAAATCGTTTTTCTTTATCCACTCTTCTGTTAAACGGAAGTTTGGTACTTGTGGAGGATCCTTGGTAAATTCTGGAGGGAAAATATAAAATGGTGGATTGAAAGTCTTTTATAAGCATACTGTAGTGCATATAAAAACAAACCCTGGCCATTTAGTATCTGTAGTTAAGAACAATCTTGACCCTTTAGAAATAGCCTGGGGGCCGATTCCAGCAGTTGCTAACTGGTTAGGAATGCTCAACCTCTGCAACTGAAACGGAACTTTTTCAGTATAGTAAAAACCTGAAAGTTCGGAAATAAACAAGTGTCCTGTTTTTTAGCAGATGATAGCCCTCCATTTATGTTCAACAGTTTTATATCTTTAAAATAAAAAGCACAGTCAAGATATTTAAAGATGCCATTGGTTTAGGTCAGATAAATAAAGCAAAATGGTTCACAGAACCTTGACCAATAACTTTATTTTGAAGACCTCTAAATTAAATTTTGTCTTACAAATCCCTCCAAGCAAAGAAAAAAGGATTGTCAAGTATGTACAATATTTCACATGTATATACTTAGTTTTTTTTCTGACATGACTTTAGCAGCTCTACCAAGCCATTAACAATTTCCCTGTATCATCATATCCTTTAAATCCAAGTTACTTAGTCCAGGATCCCTTAGCCCCAATCAGAGAGGTTTACCAAACAAGTTTATATCTAGCCCCTTCCTGTTTTCTTCACTGGTTAATTTGAAGAGAATCTATCGTTGAATCGACCCTGTTTTACCCCTTCCCCATCACACATGTCTCAGGGGAACATCATCAGGTTGGCGATGACATACAGAAGTGGCAGAATTGCAGCATCACTTATCGATATTAACTGAGTCATATGTATCAACAACTAGTTGAAAAAACATGAGAACATGAGAAAATTTGCAGTATATTTAGGCTTCTCAGTTATAATAGTATTTGATTTAATGAACTTCTTTTTGTTCCTATATGATTGTGAATAGGTCTGTATTTCCATGATTTGGTTTTATAAATAGAAATTCAGATTAAATATATTTATAGCAATTACCTGGATTGAAGGAAGCACAGCAAACTCACAGTAAATGAGTATCCATAATAAGATTTGTATTTATCTATTGGATTAATTGAATTAGGTTAAGCAAACAATCAATTAGGTAATTAACCTTCATACGAATGTACTAATGAATAAATGGCAAATCAATAGATTCAGAATGAATACAAACAGATCAAAGGAAGAACTATGATTGAATGCGTTAATGAATTAATCAAGTAGATCTTTTTATTTCCTTAGTCAGGTAATCCCCAAATACTGACATTAAGCTGTTAATAAATTGAGCATTGATCTGAAAACAGTATTATGACCTACACATTACCAAATTAACAACTGTTATTGGAACAGCAAAGTAGCCGACAACAAAAAAGGAAGATTTCTATTAATCAATAATTTAATTAGTAATTAGTTAAATCATTTTAGTTGCAGAGTCAGATATCCTTGACTGCTAACATTAAGATTAAATGTATAGGTCCTTGCTTGGTCGGTGACTATAGTAAATGAACACGTAAGTGTATTTTGCAGTAAAGTAAGAATAATGATGTATTTTGGTGCAAGTACACTTATTGGAACAGCACAAGCAACAATAAGAAAGATATATTTCTATTAATCACTAATTTAATTAGTAATTAGTTAAATCATTTTAGTTGCAGAGTCAAATCCTTGACTGCAATATCCTATAAAATAAAGAACAATGCATGTAGGTGTAAGTACACTTATTGTAACAGAAAATTCATAGACAAGAAAGTAAAAATTGCTTTATTTTTAAAAAAGTATTGTTCATAGTATGCTAATTATTCTTCCTGTGAGTCACTTGGCTATTCTTATGGAGTAACTTTACCGGATTTGGCTCTGCCTGTCGATGAATACCAGTTACATCTATTGTCAAATAAGCTCCTGGTTGCAATTTATTTCTGCCATAAGCACTTAACTTGAAAAATAAACCCCAAAATCTCTCAATAGTAGCTAGGAGTCCTGTGGAAACCTCATGACAGATGCTTGAAGGTCTAGAGATCCATGCTAGAATATTCTGATGGTCAAGAATACAATTCGATTTTGTAGAACATGAACTATGAAAAGACATTTTTCAACATGTTTTTGTTCACCCTAGAGTCATTCCAACGGAAATAAGACCACATCACCAATCCCAAGAGTTAAATTGCAGGAAATATATTTTAAAAATGTTAAAAGCCACATTTATTCCAGGTGATTTTAAATCTACTTTTATATAATAATGCTGAATTTGTTTCTAAAATACCTAGTGCTTGTCTTGATATAAGAACTAACATTTCTATAAATTTAGTAATTTTATTTTTAGTGTGACGTACAATGCTACATAATATAGAATGTGTAGTGTAAGTTTGCTTCAAAAGTTTTCATTATGTAACGCTTAGGGAGTTGGTTTAGTTTTGAGAGAAAAATCAGACTATTTATAATTTATATAATAATAACAACATCAGAGGTCTTAAAGTGGAAGAAATCACTTTCAGGAGATCTAGTTAAATGAGCTTTCTTAACGCATTTTAATTTTATTGTGCAGCTCATGGTGATATTTATCGGCATGTAACTTCCATGAGAAAATTGATAATAAAGTTGAAAAAAACAAGTAAATATTATATGAATTTCCTTGAAATGGGTTATTTTCTGGGCAAATCTTGCTTACTTGCGGAAGTGTGGGAACCATCCCGATTTTCGGGTGAGTCCTGCGACTTGCGGGAGAATAGGAATCTCTCCGCATGAATTAGACTTGGATTCTGGGATTAGAAGGCATCTAATCATCAAACTACAGCTCCAGTTCATTTCTTAAATGTTATCCTATAGGGTTTTTGCTATGATTCATTTATTAAGAAGTAAATGTGTTGCATGCTGTTGCTTTTTTGCCAATTATGATTATCAAGCTGGGATTTTAATGGTGTTTAGTACTAATTTCCATCGTGAATCATTCTGAGTAACCAGTCAAAAATACATGCACACCTATTGTATTAATAGAAAAAGATGCCATCAGTCAATGTTCAATTATCATTTTAATGTGGATTTTTATACCTTCATTTCATATTGGAAAAGAAGAACCTGTAGCTTGTAGACAGAAGAGGTATGAGGTTAATGGCCTTTATTTTAATGTCATTATTATGATTGAAAATGTGAGGAATGAATATTTAAGTTTTTGAGGTCATAAAGGCGAGACTGATTAATTCTGTTCATCTTGAGACGATTCAAATATTTGCTATCTTCTTATCATCTATACTCCCTCAATACTTGTGTTTTCAAGAATCACAACTCCCTGTACTATATAGGGCTATTGCTGAAAAAAAAAAAGAAAAAAAAAAAGTTACATTTGTAGTACCTTAAATGCAACAATACTTCCATACAGATTACATGAAATTGTTTTCTAAAATTAATAAATGAGTTTCTGACATTTACAACAGCTTGTTTTTATTGGGATAAACAGTCCCCTTGACCGGATCCCCCTGAAGTTGCATTATCAACTGTTGTTTTAGATGTAGCAAGGAATCTAAGTAAAGTGATGAAGTACATTGATAGAAAAATATCAGATTGTTGCAAGAGATAATTCTTGAGACGTGTCTCTCAGTGATCTCAGACGCGGAGACACTTGGACCCCATCGCTTATTGAACATGCGGAAACAGGAACCTGAATAAATATTTCAGTTCACCCCCTACTGAATAAGAGCAATTGGGGGGTCAGAGGGCATCTTCCTCTAACTCTATTTTAGATCTATTGAAAGATTATGCAGCTTTCTTCCCAACATCCGAGTACTAGGTAATATTTTTTTAGGTGGCAGGAGTATATGAACGTTTATCAGTTTACCACTTCGCCCTTGAAAAACGGAAATTATTATAACCTAAATTCTTTCCATTTAAGAATGATGTTTTGAATTTTCATACTCAATCCTATTAAAAAAACATCCTCAACTTTATCCTGTGATTGGATAGGATGCGATATGATGTAGCATAAGGCTCGTACATGTACGGTTGGATATCCATTTTTGTACTCTGTAGTTTTTTTTCGTGTATCAGCTGGTTGTACAAAGATGACGTCACTTGCCAAGAATGACAAATATGGCAAAAAATTGTGGGCAGAGCATAGCTAATATACAAAATTACAATTTATTAATACAGTTAAAGTTGCCTAAGTCGACTGTGCCTAAGTCAAATAATTTCTAAGTGCCAAATTGTTGTGTTTTCTACTAATTAACAATCTGTAAGTCAAATTTTATCTAAGTCGAACAATATTTCAATGGTACTTTGGATTCGACTTAGGCAAGTTCAACTGTATTTGCGGTAAAGGTAAAAAAATAAAAACACCCAGACTTGATTTATTCATTTCAACATACATATTTATCTTAGAAACTCTTTAAAGTTGTAATATATCTAGAAATGAACTCTAATGATTAAAAGTTACTACAGTATGTATGAATTCTTAACAATAAATATCTAAATATTGTCATCACCATCAATGCTGCTTGTGACATATTGCATTCAACAAGACTCCTCCAGTCAGAGTGATTGTTAGCCAGTAATGTATGTGCATAGTACGGGGCACAGTGTCCCAAACGGCGCCCCATACGTACGGGGCGCAGACCTATTTATTTTTCTTTCAGTGTCTAAATATTGTAGTCAGGTAAAACCTGGAAACTCACAATTTCATTAAAAACACAATTGCCTGTTTAAAAGATTAAAAATAGTTGCTAACGAGAGACTGACCAAAATAACTTAGTTTTCAGTTGTTAAATTGAATGTGACACCAAGTCAATTTATGAATTTTGTGCAAAATAATATACTAATGGTGTTATTCATGCATGACGGGGAGGATATTTTGGCGTTCTAATTTTCTATAAAAAGTAATTCAAATATAGTTCAATTTTATATAGATCAAAACAGACAATCGTTAAACAATAGGTTCCCATAGTGTTTGTATGACAGTTTCTTTGATGACAGCTTGTAGTTTGGGATATCCATAATGTCTCATCGAATTATGGTGTGAACATACTTTAAGCAAAGACTGCATCATTTAATTAACAAGTACAATAAGTTTTGGAAATCATATTGGTTTAATCTGTCTGACTACACTGAGCAATTTAATCGCCAATATTTATATGAAAATTAATGAATGTAAGATCTGCGTCTTTTGATCGTGACTGACCTTAAAGTACCACTCCTTCTGGCTAACATCTGACCCTTTCAGTTCTTATTTACTAGGTAATCTAGTCTGGGTTTGGTCTGTGTATTAATTGGTTTAAATTTGGCCTAATTCAGAGACAACACTTACTAAATGCTGAATGCTAACTGATACCTGTCACCTAAACAAGAGAGTCAACTTTGAAAATTTCATTATGGAAGATTTATTTCAGATTATTTGTTCTGCTGTTAAAATTCCTGCTTAGTGATAGTTGTGTCTTTTAACACCAGGTTGTTTCCCTATCAGGTTTACAAATCAGACATTGTCCTAAAAAATAATTGTGTCTATGAACGTGTTAAGTCAGCAAAAAATCTCAAAGCGGCCTAACTATAACCCTCTTGGGATTATAAAATTTACCAACAATCCTTGTATTTCTCTCATCAAGTTATTATGCTTTTGATTTAAATCGCATTTGTCATCGGTCGGTTTCAATGATGTATTAGTCTTGTAAATCCAGAACACAACTACATTATCTTTGCAGGGTTTCATTGTAAATCAAATCTAAAAAGCAGGTGATTTTTCATACAATTAAAAAACATGTCAAATGTTTTCATATTTTTAGGCTGTCAAAAGTCATGTGGTGTTCTTTATCAAGTTGATCATTCATTTTTTAAAATCTTGATTTGTGTTTGAGGCATTGTACTTTAAAATAATAACATTATGGAACTAGGTGGTCTGTGATAGAGAGGAAAAACATAGATTAAACATTCTGACATATTCCTGCAGTGTTAACGTCCTGAGACCAAGCATCATTTTCCAGAAAAATGATTTATATTTTTAGAAAATATTTAGCGTAAATTTCCAAAATTTGGTACCAAAAATTGTTGGTAGGCTTACACATTGTAATACTTTATTAGTTCCCATGCTTATTACGCATTATAATATTTTGTACAGTCTTGTCTGTTTAACTATTGGTTTAAAGTTAATTTTGGAAATGTTAATATGACTTACATTATTAGATTAATTTATTTTGAACTTTATATTACTAATATTTCTATTCAAGATTAAACTACTTCATTGATACATTTTGATCTACCCGATGTGTTGGTAATTCAGTTATGCCTACATTTTATATATGAACTTGTCATCATAAATTTATGTATAAAATTCACTTGTGTTTTATTTAATTAAATTTATTTATAAAGTACTGTATATGGCCTATAAAATCTTATTAATTTACTTAATTTCATATATTTTTCTATGCCTGCCCTTTCCCTGTACCTTGATTTACTGCATGATGTTTCCCTACATGGTCATATTAGAATCTACATTTTTCATTGAAGGTGGCCCTAAAATTTGTATTCAGGAGGGAAATGAAAACTAAATCTGGGCCCTTCGCCCTGTCATTGCTTCTCTATAGAAATTAAACATAAATTCCAAGCAAATTGAAATAAAATGCAAGACCAGTATTGAATTGTAGTTTTGATAATTGCGAACCATAGTTCCAAATTACTAGTACGGATGTTATATTGTTTGTCTAAATTCTCCAAAAATAGTGCGCAAGTCACGGATGAAGACACAAGACAGGTTTTAAGTTTCTGTAAAAGCAAGAAACAGGTGCTGCCACTTGGGTCCAGAAAGTTCAGTTTGTATTTCACCGAAAATAGAGTTTCCATTCTACCTGTCCTAACTAAATCTACCACAAACTTCCAGATAGTGGTGAACTAATCCCCAAGGAGTGAGGTTAAAAGCATGTCCTCTTCTTGTAGCAAAATTGGAAATAGCATTTCCTACTCCTCTTAAGAAACCACCCATGATGCACTGACCACTTGCAAAGATTGCCATGTCTAGTTGTGCATTTTGATATTTTTTATGTATTTTTTGTAGCCCTACAGTATATCGTGATTATTTATTATATGTAGAGAGTGTAAAAAAGATTAAAACATATGTAAATTTGATATTTTGTTATAAGACTAATGCCTACTATTTTTGTTTAGAAGCATGAGTATTTTTATTATTAAGCCCAGGCATACAACACATAAATAACACAATAAAATTGCTTGTGGATTATAATAAAGGCACAATTGAATTCAGTAATAATATATATTTTTTATTTTTGGTTGAACATTTTACTTTTACACATGTTGCAGGGGTTGGATTTTAATAGGCCTGTTCCGACCTTTCCTGGCTTGATTTTTCTTTATATTTGTAGTTTTTACTGTTTTAAGCTGGCCACAGAATCAAGAATGAAGTAATTGAAATTCATTGACACTCTAGTCAGGGTGGTCTAAACTAATGCTATAGAAACTTCATATCTCCTGTTAGTGTACCCTCAAGAAATGATACAGTACCTGTAAATATTCATGAAACAGATGATGTCAGTTTAGTATAATTTACCACAATCAAGCTCCCCCTGGTCATTCCTATCTTCATTGAAAACCATCATGTACAGGACATATCAGGTCTCTGCAATGATCTGGTCGGCTTCTTGGTACTGAGAAGCCCATCTGATTGAATTCTGATGTTGTGGTTTGACTTCTTTAACCTCATTGGCATCTGAGCCTTTGAATGGGGTTGCATTCTTTGCCTTGTACTTGTTAATAGGGTGAAAGTTCAGACTAGTAATGCAATTTATAATGTTCAAGCTAGACGCTTTACCACGATTTGATAACATTGAACAATATGGGTTCTTAACATTGTATTGTTAACTATACTTACTTTTCTACAGATAGAAAATAAACTTTTATTATACAGTACTGTAGTAAAATAATATAGCTCCATATATTTGGTTTGTGTACTAGCAGTAGAATGTCATAAAGGAGCTATGTTTTTTTGGAATGTATAGAAGTGTAAGAACATACAATAGTTGAAGACATTTTTAACTACTTTTTTATGTTTGATATTTTGTGTAAAATTTAATAACATAAAATATGAACGTTTTAATTCTTAACTATGAATAGCACGTACAATAAATGTCCATCTATCTGATGACCGCCATAGGGCACAAACAACCGAGAAACCATTGTTGAATATATAATATACACCACTCTACTGTTGTTGACCACTATATCAGCTATATACTGATACACCATAATTTCATTTATATACATATAATATATATGTAATTATATATAATATGAATATTAACAGGAGATACTGTGAACATTTTCCTCAAAATTAAAACAACATGGAACAAGTACGTCATAGACCTTTGTCAAGTTAACAATATATTCAAATAAGGTGACAAATAAAAAAACGACCAGGGAATTGAAATAAGATATTTAAAAAAAACGACAGATGAATAATAGATAATCATAAATGTATATATGCCTGCATATATGGCATCAGTATACATGTCAAAATTACTTTTATTTGTGATATGTTATGATCGAAGCACCAGGTTGTTGAACTAGCATAGATTCTCATACTATTCCCTCTCTAATTGCCATTTCTTTATTGATTTTGTTTATTTGAAAATCTCGCATTTCAAGTATTTGGCTGTAATGTTTATTCTTTCAGGCGATTGGAACAAAACCAGATTACAAGCATACCACCACGAGCATTCTCACCTTACACAAAACTAGGAAGAATGTAAGTGTTTTCAAATGCTTTATGAAATGTAATTGAATTTTGTTGATTATTAACTTAAAAAGAGAGGTAGAAACAATGTCATGTTATTTTCAGAATGATTGATATTAATATATTCATTTTTTTTTTCAGTGACTTGAGTAGTAATAAAATTGAAGAAATTTCACCTGATGCCTTTAGTGGATTGAGGCTACTTAACTCGCTGTAAGTTTTACTTTATTGCAAAATTGGAAGTAACGTATATACTAAACAGATGAAATGCCTGATAAAGAAATTATTGAAATTAATAAAAAGGAAAGAAGATTATTATTGAGGCTACTTAACTCAGTTTTGTTTATTCTAAATGCAAGATGTGAAGTAATAAATATATGTCTTCTATAGTAAACAAAGATAAAGAAACAACCTGGTAAGAACTCTGCTCTACAGTCTCTACAGTGTTTAAAAAAAATTGATTAATGTGAGCTCACAAAAATGGACCTTTCCGGTGTATGTCAATCAAACTTAACTGTCCAATCAGAACAGTGCGAGGAATATGTTTTCACACTGTTGGTTTGTGAGACCTTAGTATCCAAGGGGCAGTGCTAGTGGAAAGGTCCGTAGACTACAGACACTACCGCCAGTATTCTTAAAACTAACTTTAGTCGAACTTTGAACTAGAACTTCATTTAGTCCTAGTTGCAACTTAAACTTTAATTTGTATTCATAAACAACGTAATCAAAGTTCTAACTATGACTAAATCAAGTCCTAGTTTTAGTCCAGCTAAAGACGGCTGGTAAGCAACGACTATCAAACTAACCAATGAAAAGAGCTCATTTTAATAGCAGACAAAATTTTAGAGATCAAGTAACGCGGCTGAATATTAAGTTGCCGCCTACCGTACAAAAACTTATTTCCTTATAATTTATAATAGATAATCATTTGCTTAATTAATTTTCTATAATAATAACTATATTAGCCGTTAACATATAACGATAGATAATTTGAACAGTCACTGGAAATTTGCTTTTTTTGGAGAAGTATTACAGTTTAGCCCGGGTCATTGTTAGGCTACATGACCACAACATGAGGGGATTTTGTGCAAATCAGGAACTATCGCAGTGGCTAACAAAACATGTTAATTTCTCCTTTTGAAAGCTAAACTTGATGTCTCTTGTTTAACGCATGGAAGATATATCAGACCTGCGTATACAATTGTTTTTACTCGTTTCACTTTATCGTGAGTTACAAAAAGCATGTTTTTAGTAAGGTGAATATTTCAAGTCGGTGATTTAGCCTGACCAAAAATATCGGCCTGCGGAGTTGGGATTTTAGTCGAGGTTCGTGGGATTTAGACTAGGACTAAAGTTTGTTTTAAGAATCATATCATGTTATTTTTTTCATTCTTCAGGGTATTGTATGGCAACCAACTGACAGAGCTCCCAGAAAACATATTCCAGGGTTTAAGCCATCTTCAGCTTCTGTTGCTAAATGCCAACAGAATCTCTTGCATCCGTACCAATCTCTTCCGTGACCTGTGGAATCTTAAACTTTTGTAAGATCATTCAAGTTCCACTAGAGTGGATGATAACTTATCTGAATTTGTTTAAATTTAGTATAATGTTTACCATTCTGTTTTCTCTGATTTACGTTTTTACTACAAGCCTTCAGTACAGTAATTACCTATAAATGCGAAGTTTTATGAAAAGCAATATTTAAGAATGTTTTTATATGCATCCTTGAATTGTGAGGAAAATATCTCATTCAGATTTTCTATTGAAAGTAAGCAATTTAATTTCTAAATTTCATTTTGTCAGGTTTATCAGCTAACAAATACAGCCAAGTTTTAAATTCAAATGTACTTTTTGTTTCTCTTATTTAGGTCACTTTATGATAACAACCTCAAGTCAATCACAAATGGAACATTTACTCCACTCAAGAACATTCAGACTTTGTAAGTAAAGTTGCCTGTGATCAATTCCTCATTTATTCTCGTCCACTTGTTTTTACGTTACTATTTTCAGCAGTGAATATAATTTGAGAGCTTCTATAAGGGTAAGTGATTCTGTCAAACCAATGATGGAGCCAACCGCAAAATCTGTGAGCCTAGTGTTTCTTATTAGTCATTTTTAGACAAAGTCCTATAGAGCCGTAATTGATAGGCTATAGCTTTACGAATGCTACCTACAAGGTACATTAAGTATAGGACACCAAAGATTCCGTATAGACTCAGTGTAATATTCAGACTCCGAATTGATGATATTCTGACAGCCATTAATCATTTGTTTTTAATTAAAAGTCAATTTGAGAAATTCTCTTCTAGGCAATGCGCAATATTGCATCGAAAACCAATTGTTATAGTCGACCTCTAATGTGTTTTCCAAGTGACGTCTTTTATGTCTGTCAACAAAACATATGATTATCTCCCTTTCAAATATAGTAATTAAAAACTTAAGGAAGGAAGTTGTCAAGAGGTAGCAGCAATATGCATATTAAAGGGTGCATTAGTTAAGAAGTTGGCGTAAGTGTTAACAAGGGGAGCGCAGGTTGCGGGTAAAGGGATATAGTAAGAGATTAGACGGTTTAAGGAGTAATGGTAGCTGAAGCGGGGCACTCACTGCGCCCCGACAGTCGTCGGCCGACACGATTCTATAGAGAATGCAATGCCACGACGTGCATGCAACAAATCTTTTCTGATAACAATCCGTTCAGACTGCCATCGATAATCAGCAAATGGCGTCATCTAGCGCTATTAGGAGGGGATTTGGATTCGTCGTACGACTCTGTGAATTATGGTATTAACACTAGTAGTAGTAAGGTGAAGTTGTACATATAAGAAATGTTGTTAAACATATTTATTTTTTAATGATTAGTTATATTCCCTTGAAGCCGGTTTTACACTAAGCAAATTTATTTGTGCAAATCGAAAGCATCGGTTCATACACATGCGCATTCACATTTCTATCAGAGTTTTTCGCATTAGCAAAATCAAGCTGTTTCAACTTTTTGCGAAGTGAAAAAATGCGCAAAAAAAATCAGAGCTCAGGAAGCGAACCGACTTTTAATTCGCGCAAATAAATTCGCCTAGTGTAAGACCGACTTAAGGCCAACATCTCCCATGTTTAAAAGAAAAGTGATGATGGTGATTTATTATGAAAAGCTTGTTGGTTTAATGTTTATCCCAGTGATTGGTCTCTAATGCAAAATTCAATAAACATCACTCACACAATTTACATAGCAGGATTCTTGAACCTTGGGCGTTTGATTTTTGTGTTTATTTAAATTTGTCCGTAAGGAGGAAACTAGATCCCTACTTAAGAGAAAATAGTTTCTATACTCTTATGCAGGCATCAAACAACCCATAACTCAATTTTAATCGGGACATTTTTATTTTCTGATTGGTGCTGGGGTCGTGAAAGGATTTTGGAATGTTCCCATTAAGTAAATGGTTCCCAAATACTCTCAGTGGTGGGTCAACAAGGGTCAGCTTGTTCATGGATCACTTGATTTCAAGTATTTTTTTGGAGGAAGCCAATAATAAGAATTAACAAATAAATGAATCTTTTGGGTCTATTTCCCCCTCCGTAAATCCTTATTATCTGCCGATTTTTCTATTCATCCTGATAAATCTGTTCTCAAATTATAGGACAGTATCTAATTATCCTGAACAGTCTATGTACACTCAGTGTTATATGAATATTCATGTATAGTATCCACCATAAAATTGGTAATACTTTTCTGCAAACATTTCCTTGGTCATGTGCCACATTCAAAGAAGTCTGTCTCCAACTCGCAAATTTGCCAATCGAGTGTGACAACCCGATATGCTTGGCAATTATTTTTTTGTATTTTTTCCCCAGCCAACAGCAAGTACACTGACCATTTACAATAACTAAGGCTGTGTTCACACTATTAATTATAATGTGACAATTACCTGTGATTTGCTCATATATGGATGTGATATATTTCATGCACATGAATGGGAAAATCAGAGGTATTTGTCACAGAAAGCTTGATAATGTGGACAGGTTGTTAAGTCCTGTCCAGACTATCAAATTTTATTTGACAAAAACATGTGACATGCCTAAATATGTTCATGATGACATCACATCATGACCATATATGGGCAAATCATGACTATATATGGGCATACAACAGTTTTTTGTCAAAGAATATTAATTAGTGTAGACAGAGTTTAAGAAAAATTTTACAGGATTTGAACCCAGGATCTTGACATTATATGGCAAGCTCCACTTCTTTTAGACAACACTGTGCTTGCGTGACTTGAAGAACTTATGATAATGTCGAGTGGATGGTGATCAAGGTTAGTTTGTTGATGAGAACTAATCGTAAGTCGTGAATCAAAGCACACGCAGAGCAACTTGTTAGTAAGAACTAAACTTTGGAGGTTCTCCTCAATCAGTTTGTTATCTTTGAGACTAAACACACAATGTAGATTCTTGCTGAAAGTTTTATATGGATGGGAAGACTATCAACAGGTTTAGTATGAATACTGTACTTCAATAGTAGGCCTACTGCTAGATTAGGAAAGAAACAAGAAGGTCCAAATAAAGATATTATCACCCAGCCATTGTAATATAAATAATTTTCTGTATCCCACATAACTTAGGGAGTGTCCAGAAATGTGCTGGTGATGGTGACCCCTTAGACAATTTGCATTTTGTCATCAATTTCAAACATTTTTTAATTTGTTTTATATGAACCGAATAGAAGCTTACAGCATTAAGCGCTATATAAGTGGAACTGTATAATTGTTATAACACGCAATTCTGGATTTTATCATTAAGGCTTAGATTTTTCTTCACAAAACTGTATGAGCAAATACCTTTTTAGGAGATTAATCTGTCATTTAGTTATTCTTTAGATTTTGTGAATGTCTTTATCTTTTTTTGTCAATTTAATGCCTATTCAATGCTTCTTTCTATGGACTCTATTATGTATCGCTGGTCTTACAGCAGATATTTGCCAATAGTTTCCCCCATGTTGGATTACTTTTTGTTATTCAATTCAATATAAAGTTTATTTCCACATCATCAATACAAAAAACATGTTGGTCTGGATATAATGACAGTGTAACATATCCAGCCTTGGTTGCATATCATTATTGAAAAAGCGATCAGCCGCCTTGATTATTATTAGTATAGAATGTAAATATGCTCCTCCAAAGCCTGCATTTTATTTGACGAGACTGCTAATCAGCGTGTGTCAAGAATAGATCAGTGTAAACAATCCAAACCAAACATGACTAATTATGAAGCCAAGTGTAACTGAATGCGAGAACAAGAGACATCTCGCTTGATAGAAATCAAATTAAGCACATTATGTATGCTCAGTAAAGAAGGTCCAAGATTTTATGAATTGAAGTCTCGTCTGGGTTTATTTTGCACAGAATTCAGTACTTTGTAGAACGCTATTTGGTTAGGATCGGGTTATTTTCTGAATTGTAATTTAGCAGTTAGCGTGTTATGATAGCAATTCAGCCTTCACCTTCTACATACAATCATACAGGAATCTATTGTGGTGTATTGCTGTATTTGAGGTGGAGTTAATAGCACCATGTGTGATACCACATCCTATCTGTTTTAGACTTTGAGGCCCATCATATGTGCATTTCCATTGGATTAGATTTCTTCGGTGTGATATAAACCAAGGATAACCGGCAAAAGTCCCCAGACATGTGGATATGTGGTGCCAGACTTCCCAATCCCAGGGTCCTATGTTTAATCAGTCTACATGCTCCGTTTACTTTTAGGCTTTGTAGCTCTGTTTATGATTCTTCCATCTCCTTCTATCAGCTGCTACTTTTTTACCAATGTCATGTTGTCATGTCAACTTTCCACCTTTTTAGTTGATTTGATATTTTCCTTTATTCTGGATAACTCATTCTATACATATGTACTGGCCTCTCATGAGGTCTAGTTTTGAAACTTTCATACAGAAATATATAATTAAAACAAAGACCAAGAAAATAAACAGAAATTAGGTGAAAATAATATGATTCTTAAAAAGGCCTACATTCATTGATTTAAAATTCTGACATACATCTACTTCCAGTTTTTGGTTGCCATCCCAGAGGTGGATTCAATTTTTGAAAAATAAAAATAATGGTGAGAAATGGAAAAATGTTGTCAAATATAAGTCTGAGAGTGCAATTTCCACCCTTCTTTCTAGAGGTGCCATAGCCATAATTGTTTTTTTGTTTTTAGCCCTCAACCATGGTTGGATTGATGTGGTTTGGACCCTCCATCTATAACAGTCTCTCCCTGGGTTCATCCTTCCATTGCTCTTCATAACTTTTCCATCAATTTTATTATTTATTTGTGTTGTCTGCTCATTACCATTTACATTATACATGAAAACTATTTAATTAATCACTGCTATGTTTAATTATCATAAAATTTGGCCTACATGAGATTCTGCTTTTGATAAGCTTGTTCAGATGTTTATCACGTCATCAGGTTTTGTCATTTGTTTAAAATAATATTTATATAAATATTTTTAAAAGGATGCAAGAGTATTTGATTGAAACTATGTAAATGAATGATGGAAGCAATTTAATTTGAAGGAACATGAATATTTTGAAACTGAGTAAATCAATTGACACAGGATAACAAATGCATTGTTGTTGATAGGTTTCTTTTGTGGGAAAATGGGTCATAATACTATAGGCTGGTCATTAGTAGAGCACAGGAGCTAATTGGTGGATACACTTACCTCCTTATCTGTCATCACCTTACTAGTTGATGGTCAAGAGACATACTAGGACCAATGACCACAATTACAATGCATAAAATATGTTTTTGAACTGAAATACTAACAATGATTTATAGTTATTAATTATTTATTATTTATTGATAAATTATGTTTTCTTTGTTTAAAGGTTATTAATTGTTAATTACTTGTTTGATTAGTTATTCGATAAGTTAGTATTTTATTTAATTATTATTACTGAATTATTTCATATAAATTTGATTAATATACTTTTAATATTATTATAATAATAATGATTATCATTATTGTTATTATTATTATTTCTTTACCATATAAGGATATTATTTAATACATTAAAAAATACATGAAGTTTTGGTAATGATGATTTGTTAGAACACCCTTCCAATTCCACTAATAATTAAACACTGGTTGACTTATTAGCAGTGTGTATTCATTCTTCTATTTTAAGATTAAGATAACCTCCTTAGCATTCACCAATACCACTAATTCCTTGATCCTATTTGATGGAATTGTTAAGTAGACACTGCATAATGGTGGCACAGTTTGGGTTAAGTTAATTTGTTTTTAAACAATACCAACTTCAAGGAAATCTACAGGAAACCTGAAGTCCTTCAGACTATAGCATTATTAATTAGTGTTAATAAATTGCCAGTACCTTTGAGAACCTCACATGCCTATGATTGTTATAGTACTTTACTCAGGATCATAGCCAAATTTGTTAGGCCGCCCTTGGCAACTTAATTAGCCTATGTCATTTGTCATACAGGCCAATACAATCAAAGTCACTATCATCCTTCCCATCTGGTCCCTAAGGAGCCAAACATTTCATGACACCACCATCCTTCACATCATTTCATATGAGAGAATGGAGGTCCCATATGGGCCAGCAGTTCACTATTACATATTATAAGGCCCCATAAAAAAAATGATTAGTTTATCATCCCCGCGCGCATCTCTTTTGACGAAATCGCGATTTTTTTTTTTTTTTTTTTTTTTTT